>NC_030819.1:5080405-5383435 GCF_001704415.2 Capra hircus
AAAATTTCTGATATCATAGTATTACTCTGTTCCAGAATCAGGAGCCGAATCTGGTCTTTATGACTGAGAAGTGAGCCAGTTATCTTCCGATTTCATTTGGCCATCTTGCATATAACAGTCACAAAGAAAATATAAAAAAATTAAAAAGCAAAGTCATTTGATTTGTGATTCTTTTGCTGTAAAATACTGAGATTTTACTAGTTTCAATATCTCCCAGTAAGTCCTTCTAATGCAGTATTCTTTATACAAATTATAGAAAGAGTTTTTGGTTTAAATTTAAAATTAAGATGGAAAAGAATCATTTATTTAACATTTATAGTATATATTTTTTTAATTTCACGAATAAGCTGTAGCAAATTGCTAATATAAACATGTCTTGATGTTCCATACTTTTATATTTTCATTAAAAAGTATAATCTAGAATAGTATTTAAATAATAACTAAAACTTATATACATATAAAGAAAACAGATGCTCAATATTTAGATAGTGATTATTTTTAAAAATTCCTTATGGGTGCATTGGCATGCATTATAGTAAATACTTGAAATACTTTGCTTTGTTTATAATATAGTGGTGATCTTACGGTCTCCTTTAGTTGGATTGGCTATAACTCATTGGTTTGAGGGGTCAGACTCTAGAAATGTGAAATAAATAAAGGTTCTTCCATTCATTTGCTCACTCATTCATACCTCTTCCAGCAAAATGTATTAAATTAGGTGAAGAGACAGGCTACCCACTCCAGTATTCTTGGGCTTCCCTGGTGGCTCAGCTGGTAAAGAATCTGCCTGCAATGCAGGAGACCTGGGTCCAATTCCCGGGTTGGGAAGGTCCACTGGAGGAGGGCATGACAACCCACTCCAGTATTCTTGTCTGGAGAATCCCTGCAAGAATCCCCATGGTCAGGAAGGTTCAGTGAAGAAGGAATTTTCAGTTCAAAGACTCATCGGACAGCCAAATTGAGCAATTCATTGGCGAACATGGAAATGACCCATTCCTGTAAAACAGCAGGCGGAAAAAGTGGATTTCTAAGCAAGAGGCAATGAAACAGATTCCAGGCACCCTTATGAATCCTCAGGGTGAGGAATTGAGAGATGGCGGTGGGGTGAACCTGTCCGTGTTTCCCGTCTAGGGCTCACGTAGCACACAGTGCTGGGAGTTTGGGATGCTGGCACCCCCACCAAGCTTGTTGACTCACCTGTCTTTAGCCAGCAGTGGGAGGAGGTGGAGACTAGGCTTGTTGAATGAGACGCCCTCATGCTGCCTCCTCCCAACAGCCTGTGACCTCAGGGAAGCCGTCTTCTTGTTCCGAGCTCTAAGAATGAGTGGTCCAGGGAACAAAGTGAAAACTGCCTCCCTTTGTCCAACCCTGCCCTGTAAGTCACACACAATCACTTCTGTTAAATAGTACGAGTTACAATGAGTCACAAGCCCTTCCAAATTCCAGGGAGAGGAGGACGTGAAGGAGGGTCCGAGCCACATCGTGTGGAATGGGGAGGATTCTGGGGCCATCTTTGAACCATGCGCTCTCTTGCCATCCATCACTCTCACAACATTAAAAAAATCTGGCTGGCTTCCTCCTAAGTCTCATTTGTTCTTATTTTTCGTTGGCTTTACCCTGGTTTCTCAATGAAAATGATCCCTTTCATCTTCATAGACGAACTTCTGAATATCTAATCAGAGTGCTTTGATTTTTTTTTTTTAAATGTATTATCACCAGAGAAAGTGACATATCCAAGAAGGGAGACTGCCAGCATTGCGTTTTTGACATTCACTGGCTTATGAAATCGTAAAGCATTCTCAAAGGACAAAGGCTTAGAGATTCCATGAAATAAGTCATTTTAGTTATCATTATATTTTTAGCAAAAAGAGAAAATTCGTGGTGAAATACTCTCCAAACTCTTCGGAGATCACCTATTTTTCCCCCCTTATATTCTTTGGCTCTCTCTGCAACCCTTGACACCATCATCCATTTAATACATGAACTTCTCTTGTTTTTCAAGCTTCCTTGCCATCCTATTGGCTTATATTTGGTGGCGCTAGTGGTGAAGGGCCTGCTTGCCAAGGTAGCGGACCTGAGAGATGCAGATTCGATCCCTGGGTGGGTAGGATCCCCTGGAGAAGGAAATGGCAGCATACCCCAGTATTCTTGCCCGGAGAATTCCATAGGCGGAGGAGGCTGGCGAGCTACAGTCCATGGGTCACAAAAGTCAGACACCACTGAAGCGAGCAGAGCACAGCCTTCTGAACAGGACTGCCTTTCTCCCTTTTCCTTTAGACTTTCTGGGTCCAACCATTAAGGACCAGTATATTATTTTACACAATTTTCCTAAGCAACTTTATCATCTTGTATGGTTTTATTACCACCGGTGTTCTGTATTGCTGTAACCAATAATTCAGAATTCTGGACGCACATATCCAATTACGCCCTAGGCATCTCCATGGAATTATCTTAAAGTTACCTGAACTCCCCAGGCCCAAAATTAAAATCATCATCTTCTCTTCCAAATCGGTTTCTGTTTTTAAATTTCCTTTTCTCTGTGCTGGTGCCATTATTTATATGGTCATCCAAACCAGAAAGTCTTCAGCTGGGCACTGATTTCACTGCTACCCTAATTCACGCACAGACTCCTTTCTTAGGTCCTGCCGTTTATACTTTGTAGACCTTTGTGTCCCCTCCGCCTCAGTCACCACTGCCCTGGTGGAAGCTTTCATTTTCCTTTTCTAGTCACCAGGATCATCCGAGTATTAATAACCACTGATTCATTTTGCAAAGAGCTGTCACAGAAATCTTCTAAGAGTTGGATGTGAGCAAATCACAACCCTGCTTAGAATTTTTAAATGACTCCCCGTAGAGTTCAGAGAACATTGCTGTGATTGAAATTGCCTTCTATTTTTCTCGTGGCAGACTTAGGAGTACACTTTCCAGCCAAAGAAAATGTCTCGCCCTGCCCTTACATCACTATTCTGGAGGTGGCCCTCCTAGTACCTGTGCTGTGGGGGTAGGTGCCAGCGTCCTTGAAGGCCTCTCATGGCCTTGTTGTCTGCCCTGTTGACCTTGAACCTCCCAATTCCATGGGGCCAGCAAGCATCGGCTGGCTTCCTGTCCCTCTTTGAGCTGTGAGCCACTCTGGGTGTGGTGGGAAAGTTCGGGGAGAGGGAAGGGAAACATTCTACAAACACGTTCTTGAACCTGAATCTGTTCATGAACTTGGGTTCCTGACCTGTCCCCTTTAAGGAGCAGGTGTTTTGTTTTTTTTTTCAATTTAACTCTTTTAAGATTATTATTATTTTCTTTTTATGTGGACCATTTTAAAGTCTTTATTGAGTTTGTTACAATAATGCTTCTGTTTTGTGTTTCCGGGTTTTTGACCACAAGGAATGAAGGATCTTTGTTCCCCAGCCCGGGAAATAACCACACCCCCGCTTTGAAAGTGCAGAGTCTTAACCACTAGACTGCCAGGAATGTCCCTTAATTTAATTTTTTTAATGCTTATTGGAGTATACTTTTGGTTTCTTCCCTGATGGCTCAGACGATAGAGAATCTGCCTGCAATGTGGGAGCCCCAGGTTTGATCCCTGGGTCGGGAAGATCCCCTGGAGGAGGGAATGGCAGCCCACTCCAGTGTCTTGCCTGGAGAATCCCATGGACAGAGGAGCCTGGCACGCTACAGTTCACCAGGTCGCAAAGAGTCAGACACAACTGCGGCACTAACACTGTCTTACTGCATGTATCAGAGTGATGATTCCAAGCTCTTTACCTTCCAGCTTATTATATTGCTGTTGCTGTTGTTTAGTTGCTAAGTCATGTCTGACTTTTTGCCACCCCATTAACTGTAACCTGCCAGGCTCCTCTGTCCATGGGATGTCCCAGCCAAGAATACTCGAGTGGGTTGCCATTTCCTTCTGTAAGGGGTCTTCCTGAGTCAAGGATTGAACTTGCCATCTCCTGCACTGGCAGCCATGGTCTTTACCATTGAGCCGCCAGGGATGCCCAGCCCGTTATGTTACATGTGACTAATTATTTATAAGGATAAATGCGATATTAATATGGAAAACTCATGTTATATATTACTTGCTACATATTACTTGTTATATATTACATATTATATATAGTATTACATCTATATCATTATTATTATTAATCAACTTCTATGTCAGGCTCCTAACTTAAGTATTTATTTCTACCCATCTCTCTGTTTTCCAAAATGCTTTGAATTGTGCCCAACCACAGGTCCTCTCTTCCATGGAACTGACACACCCAAACAGACATCGGGCAGTAGATACAGTTGAGGGGGTTTTACATATTATTCCACTTAATTTAGTCATCACTATCTGGAGATGGATGTGAGAGTTGAACTATAAAGAAAGCTGAGTGCAGAGGAATTGGTGCTTTTGAACTGTGGTATTGGAGAAGACTCTTGAGAGTCCCTTGGACTGCAAGGAGATCCAACCAGTCCATCCTAAAGGAGATCAGTCCTGGGTGTTCATTGGAAGGACTGATGGTGAAGCTGAAACTCCAGTATTTTGGCCACCTGATGCAAAGAGCTGACTCATTTGAAAAAACCCTGATGTGGGGAAAGATTGAAGGCAGAGGAGAATGGGAAAACAGAAGATGAAATGGTTGGATGGCATCATCGACTCGATGGACATGAGTTTGGGTAAACTTTGGGAGTTGGTGATGGACAGGGAGACCTGGCGTGCTGTGGTTCATGGAGTGGCAAAGACTCGGACACGACTGAGCAACTGAACTGAACTGAACTGATCTGGAGATGCAAATACTGACTCACTTTGTAGAGGAGACTGAGAGCAAGGGAACTCAATTATCCACACTCACAGGTTAGGAAGAAGAAGAAACGGTATTTCTACTTTAGATTTCTGACTTCAATTCCACAAAAATCTTCAGTTTGAGGAAGTAATACTTAATCACTTAAAATAGCGGTGAACAATGCAAGACAGCATACATTCAGATGCAAGAACCTGTAGTAATTGCACTCTGATGATTTTTGCCTTTCTCTGCAGTCACCTAGTAATAGCGGCAAGGGTCAGATTCATTTCTCTGTTGTCTTAGAGACCCAAGGAATATTCTCTGCTCTGCCTTTTAAGCTTAAAAGCAAGCAGTTAGAATATGTAATATATGTATATCCCTGCTCCTGTTACAATGTTGAAATGTTGCAGGTATTTTAAGCAGTTTTCCTCATTCACAAATGATCACTCAAATAAGAGTCGACAGGAACTTTATGGGACTGAAGAAAGGAATCACCCTCAGTTAAGATAAATTATGATTTTATTCATGGAACTTTTATTTTCAAAACAACAGAAGTTGATATTCCTTCTCTCTAGAAGTAGGATTGAAGGATAATTTTGATTCTTGTAGACTTATCAACATATAATATATCTTAAATGACAGCAGTAATTATATCATCACAAGTACTGAAGTTGGAGACCTTTATTTATTAATTCCCTTAGACTCATAGTATGTTTAGTAATAATGATAAGTTGATTCCTAAAGTGACCATTTTTATTCATGAACATAATTTAAAGGTTTAAATATTTAGAGTGTTTGCTTTCTTCATGGTTCTTTGATGGCATGTCTGTTTTTGACATTATGGATCATTCCAAAATAAACCTTCCCTTGTCCTGGATGAGTCAACCTGTCCGTTTCATTGGTTTTGTGTTATGTTCTTTTTTTTTTTTAAATTTTTTTATTTTTTTTAAATTTTAAAATCTTTAATTCTTACATGCATTCCCAAACATGAACCCCCCTCCCACCTCCCTCCCCATAACATTATGTTCTTAGTATTGGGTTATACTATCTGTTTCTCCTACTTTATGGTTAAGAAATTTTAAAAAGTTATCAAGTAACAGTATATTGAAGTGCATTAAATTTCACCATTTAATCCAATTGCTAGCATTCACTATGGGTCTTGGGTTTAACTATGTCTTTCAGATTATTCAGAGTTCATGTGTGAGGCGCAGATTTGAGTTTCTGCATCCAAGCAGGTGTTATAAACATTAATAAACCCCCACAAAAACCCTGGGAAATGAGGACACTATTATGTCTACTTTGTAGATAAAGAACTTGCAGCTTGTAATCAGGCCACAGTGAGCCAGACATAGAAGAGTTTCCCATAAACAGTGAGACAGAATCACAGGTTTGTACTCCAAAATAAAGCAGTCATGTCTGGTAATCGCCTTTATTTGTGATTTTTATGTAGTAAACATTAGTTTATACTATAAGCAAGGCATTAAGCCCATCTGCATGGGGCCTTGTTTCTCATAAAATTAGTTCTAAGCACAGTCTTTCTTAAGAATTCCTTTCTTATTCAAGACACTTGTATTCACAGTTGCCTGGCACCTTAGATTGATCTGTATTCTTGCTTCTATCTTTTTGTTATGAATTTAAGGACAGCTGGTATTTGCTTTACCCACTCCCCACCACCCTTTCCTTGCACGTAATCTGCTTCCACACCCCTTCCCTTATTTCTGTGAGAGTTCTAAAGAAGAGATACCTCTTCTCATCTTTAAAGTAACCCTGTCCCTTTTTGCTTCCTGAAGTTTTTTGTACCCATACTTACACATTCTTTCTCCAATCCTTTCTGTATCAATTATATGCATTCTTCCATCTAATATTTTCTATTTAAAAGTCTCAGTTCAGTTGTTCAGACGTGTCTGACTCTTTGGACAGCAGCAGGCCAGGTCTCCCTGTCCATCACCAGCTCCCGGAGCTTGCACAAACTCAAGTCCATCGAGTTGGTGATGCCATCCAACCGTCTCATCCTCTGTTGTCCATGTCATACCGAGAGAAGTAAGTCAGAAAGAGGAAAACTAATATTGCATGCTAACATACAGGTGGAATCTAGAAAACTGGTACAGATGATCTTATCTGCAAAGCAGAACCAGAGACACAGATGTAGAGAACAAATATGTGAATCCCAAGGTGGAAGGGGGCTGGGTGGGAGGAACTGGGCGACTGGGATTGGCATGTGTACACTACTGTCTATAAAATGGATCATGAGAACTCACCATGGAGCGCAGGGAACGCTACTCAGCGCTCTGCAGTGACCTGATGAGAGAGAAGTCCAAAAGGGAGGGGCTACATGTTGATGTATGAGGACTACCCTGGTGGTTTAGATGGTAAAGAATCTGCCTGCAATGCAGGAGACCTGGGTTCAATCCCTGGGTTGGGAAGATCCCCTGGAGAAGGAAATGGCAGCCCACTCCAGTATTCTTGCCTGGAGAATCCCATAGACAGAGGTGGGCTGCAGTCCATGGGGTCGCAAAGAGTCAGGCATGAGTGAGTGACTAACAGGCATACGCATATGTACATGTACAGCTCTTTCACTTTATAGTACAGTGGAAACTAACGCAACATTGTAAAGCAGCTATACTCCAAGAAAAATTTATTTCAAAAGCAAAAAAAAAAAAAAAAAAAAGTCTGGTGGTCCTCTCCCTCGCACATTACTATCCTATTTCATGTCTTTAATAGCCAGGCCCTTTAATGTGTGTTCTCACATCCATTGCAATCCTTCCCTTAGCACATTTTTTTTTTTTCTTTCCTGTGACAGGTTGCAAGCTCTTGAGTTTAGCACATCACAGACTTAGATACTTCCATGCTAGAGACGTCATGTCTGCATCCCTCCAAGATTTGTACTTGGAAATCTTACTGCCAGTGTGATGAGTTAGGAGGTGGGGACTTTGGGGTGGTTTGGCTATAAGGGCAGAGTGAGCCCTCATGGATGAGAGTCTTGCCCTTATGGCAAAGACCCTTAAGAGACTCCCAGCTCCTTCCACCTCCCACCTGGAGATATCAGAAGTTGGCTGTCTCAACTCAGAAGAGGCCCTTCATGGTCCATGCTGTCCTCACCTCGGACTTCTAGCCTCCAGAACTATGAGAAGTAACATTTTTGTTACAAGCTATGCAGTTCATGATATTGTGTTATAGCTGCCCAAATGCACTAAGCCATCATATAACCAGATAATCAATGCTTCATTCCATATCTTATAGCTCTTTAATAATTTTATTCAAATTTAAAATGCTTTCTCCTTATTTAACATTGCTGCACGAGTGTCTTTCTTCAAATTCTAATATTTTTAAGATTCTAACCTTACATGGTCTTCTTGACACCATAAATAGGTATGAATATATATAGTAAATAGATATTTTGCTAAATATATAGTATATAAGCATATATTATATATTGCAAACATATATTTTACAAGTACACATGTGTATATTTAGTTTTCTCTCAGCTTCTTTGTTATCTTTGCACCTCCTCTCTTCTCTTATCCCTAAATGCTTCAGGAAACAATCCAGCCCTCTGCTCTTACAGGGTGAACTTCCACCACCTGCTGCCTTGTTAAGTGGAGCAGATAACTGCGCCCTGGACGGGGCAGATAAGGAACGGTGTCTAGAACTAAAGTACTCACGAGACAGAGAAATAACACCTCCTCTTTTGCATGTAGATAAACTCAGTTTGCACACTGAGAACCCGTTCCGCCGTTCCTGTGAAGAGGTTCTGCCAGCTGGTCCTGAGTCTTTGCCCAAGAAGAGAGGTGCTGAAGAATTCCTCACGGGTAACTTCATGCGGGACTGTTGACCTGTTGCTGTCTTCAGTTTGCCTGCAGGTAGCACAGGCTTGTTTTGGTATCATATTTGGGACTAGTGGACCATTCACCTGTTTTATGATCCAATAATAAACTAGGAGGTCCAGAACACATTTTCCACAGACTTTCTATGAACCAATTTCCGTGTTGCAGCTTTTCTTACTCCTAATTACTCCATACCCTAAACTTAAAAAAAAAGAAAAAATTAGCACAAGCTTGCCATTATATTCAGTCAAATATTCCACATTTCCAATATTTTATTTCTCATTAGATCACTGTGTCTTCAAGTCTCATTTTTATGATTTCTAAACATGCTGGAGGTATATGTCTCATAAGGCCTTTTGCATTATAATGTAATAGAGCGTATAGAATCTCTTTGTATACATGCAAACAAAAGTGAATCCCTTTAAGTCTTTATACAATTCTCTTGATTTTATTTTTCTTATAATTTTATTAGTTTTGTATGTGCTATCCTATTTCTTTTCTGTTATGTTGAATATTATTTACCTAAAGTAGCAATGGTATTTTACACAATTACTAAACCATGTAATACTGGGGAAAAATAGATTTGGAACAAAGTGGCAAAAGAAAAAAAAAATCTATCTTGAATTTTAGTTAACGTTCATATGAATTTCTCTCTACCATATATACGTTTATTAATTCCTATACAAAATGATGTACATTGTTTCTATATGTTATAGTTCTTGATTGGTAAAACGTGTTTTTCCTAATTACTTATTATATACCTATTTTTTCTAGTAGGAAAAAAAAATATACTCTCATTCCCCCAAATGTAATTATAGAAATTACCAAAATATGTGACATAAACCTAACCAGTAGAAATAATGGCTAATAAATATGTAACCTTCCTATTTTTTTTTCACATATCGTATTTGTAAACATGCACACACACAATTGTTTTGTACTATTTAGCAAGCTGCTTTTTAGCAACTTATAAATTTGCGTGTATGTATGTGTATTAATTTTGCTAAAGCATTTTAATATTTTTTAGTGAGAATTTCATCATGAAAACTGATTTAAAAATATTCTGCCTTTTTTTTAGCCAGTTAATATTGCAGAGATCATCCTAAAAATCAAACTTTTAAGAAGACTTTTCACAAGACCTGTACTTTTTTCTCATAATACAAAGATTAAATCATTTAATGTACCAGTATGCTAATGTCTTATTCTTAATGTATATTTCTGAATTCTGTTTTATTTTTTCTGTTTATTTTGGAGTCAAGTTTCTTCAGAAACCTATTGCTAATAAAGGACTGTGATGTAGACTTACATATTAAAAATGAATTAATGCATGTTTTTCTGATAGTGAAGATAATTATATAATACTCATAGTGAATGTATGACTTCTCCAAGTCACAGGAATTAGCTGAAATATGGTGCTATGGGAAAAAACAAAACTGAATTCAGAATACTCTGTACTTTGATCCTATAATATCTGATCTATTACTTAACTTCTCTCAGTGTCTTTCATCTCAGTATTAAAAAGAGGGAAATAACATGGAATTTACCTTTCACACGCCATCACGAATATCACAATATTTACATGAGTATCATGTGAATAACACGAGGCAACAGTGCCCAGGAAAAGTCAGCCATTGAATCAGGATTAAAACACGACTTTGGTTGTCAAACTGCATAGGCTCAAGTTCCGTCTTTTTTACACATTAGCTGGATGACTGTCATCAAGTTAGTGAGACTTTTGGTATCTTGATTTTCTCATTCATGAAATGGATGTGTTCATGGGATTGCAAAGAGTTGGACACGACTGAGTGACTTTTAAAATAAATAAAAAATAAACGATGATCACAATAGTATTCATTGTAGGATTAGTATGAAGATGAATCAGGTTGTTAATTGCAAATTAGTTGATAATATTGAGTAACAAATCAAAACAGGAGGAAGGAGTCAAGAGATTTTAAATGAAGTGTCAGCAAAAGAATTGTTTTCCTATTTCGAGAATTAAATGCAGAACTAATCATTCCCATGTGTGTTTGTCCCCAAAATTAAACAAAGAAAATAAAACAAGAAGAAGAAAAAAAAAGAAAGGCGGTGCTCCATGCAGAGGAAGGAAGCTATGTCCCTGTCTGCTCCTTAGCGACTGAAATTTGTCTTTCAAATAACAAAATAGAATAGTAAGCACCCAGAAACATTCATTGCAAAGACCAATCCTGGCATCCCTTAATGCTTCATTGTTTTTCTCCATAATTGCATCTATTTATTTATCCGCTTACTTACTTCTGTCGGTGCTGGGTCTTCCTTGCTGCGTGCTGGCTTCCTCCAGTTGCAGAGATCGGGGTCTCCTCTCTGGCTATGATGCACGGGCCTCTCATTGCCACGGCGTCTCTCCCTGAGGAGGCTCTAGGGCCCCAGGTTTCAGTGGCTGCGGCACGTGAGCTCAGTAGTCGCAGCTTCTGGGCCCCAGCGCACAGGCTCAGTAGTCCTGATGCATGGGCGTAGCCTCCAGACAGCATATGGGATCTTCCCAGACGAGGGATCGAACCTGCGTCTCCTGCACTAGCAGGCTGATTCCTTACCGCTGAACCGCCAGGCAAGCACAATGCTTGTTTCTAAAAAGCTTGTGGAGCATTTTCCCCCTCTTGTATATTTAATGCATTTTAATATGAATATGTCTATATAAATTCTTACAATTTGAAGAGTTATAAATTAATATTATGAAGAATGCCTAATAATTTTATCAAGAACCATTGGAAAACATACAGGAACGTGGTCACCTTTGTTGACCATAATTCCAGGAAAGGAAGAATATGAAGCACATAAAAGGAAAATCCACTTACTGGCCATCCATCATCACTCATTTCATAGCAGAGCTATCGAAATGAACCTTATTTTCTAATTAAGAATTTCTCTTATGGCCAGTAAATTACTTTCATGATTTGCCCTGTAGCTCTGCAGAATGCCACCATCACACCCTGTCTCAGATATAATGGAAGAAATTTCTATATTCATAAAATGAATGTTTTCTGTCCAGAATTGCTTTTGATTAGTATGAGCTACATTACTGACACTGCCTTTTTCTGGGAAAGAACCCCGAGTGTATTTTATCAAAGTGCAGTAATTGTGCTGGAAGTAAGATAGCAATGGCATTCGTTAGCTTTGATTCTAATGGCTGTAAGAGCCACGGAAAAGTAGGACTTTGTGCTACCTTTGCATAAAATAATGACTGTCCGTTGCCTGCCAGCTTTCATGGACTTAATTTGTGTAAAGATGATAATGCTGGGCGTGTACTTAGAGCTTTTACTTCCTGAAGCTCCACTTTTCATTTCTGAACGTGCCTGTCAGTGTCACCAGAAGAATCAGTGAAAATGACCTTGGCCTTCGGCATGAGTAGTCTAAATTGAAAGAAGCATATTTAGAGGGCTGAGACCCAGCCACAAACCCAACAGCCAGCTGGATAATAAAGCAAAGGCAGCTGCCAGCCCAGCTGTGCAATGCACTCACGGGGTGGTGTTTGGTTCAAGACTCACTCGCCTGCCTCATATCTGCACCCAGAGAGCTGCTTTCACTGGGGTCTGTGAATTTCACTCCTCTTCTTAACTACCTGAGGATATCTGCTCAGCCTAAATTGTGTGATTATTATCATTATTGTTTAAAATTCTGCATTATCCATGTAGGACTTTTAGAAACTTTTTAAAATTTCTTTATGTGTTTGGTCAAACCAGTCAGTCCTAAAGGAAATCAACCCTGAATTGCACCCCAATGAATATTGGGAGGACTGATGCTGAAGCTGAAGCTTCAATACTTTGGCCACCTGATGTGAAGAGCTGACTCATCGGAAAAGACCCGGATGCTGGGAAAGATTGAGGGCAAGAGGGATGACAGAGGATGAGATGGTTGGATGGCATCACTGGTTTAATGGACATGGGTTTGAGCAAACCCTGGGAGACGATGGAGGACAGGGAAGCCGGGAGTGCTGCAGCCCATGGCTCGCAAGGAGTCGGACATGACTGAGCGACTGAACAGTGAGTGAGCAATGTGTTTGACTCCCTCGGGTCTCAGCTGCAGCCCTCTGGATCTTCATTGCATCACACAGGATCTCTCGTTGGGGTTCCTAGACTCTCTACCTGTGGCACTTGGGCTCCAGAGGGTACAGGCTCAGTAGTTGCAGCCAAGCATGCAACTAGCATGTGGGATCTTAGCTCTCGGACCAGGGATCAAACCAGCATCCCCTGCATTGCAAGGCAGATTCTTAAGCATTGAACCTCTAGGGAAGTACCTCCACTTAGGATTAAAAAACAAAACAAAACTCTAGGCTGGTCAAAGCATGACAAAACTGCCTTTGTCTGAACTATCCACAATTGTCTTTGAGAAATCAGCAGACAGCTGTGAATTGTCCCACAATTCACATATGAAGACAGCATGATGCTATTTATAAATGTTATACCTGGAGAGGCATCGGTAGGTGGAGAGAGAATGCACAGTGGCATTAAGGAATGTGCAGAGTTGTCTGGAATCTGCCTGACTGGGGCATTTGCCTGTCCCATCGCATGCCTCTTCCCCAGGGTTGGCAAGTTGAGATCCTGACTTATCGACGAGCATGTAAGGAGATCTTGGTTTATAGATGAGCAGGTAAGGAGACAAAAGGATTGAAGGAGGTTACACGGTAGATGCCATGGAAGATGGGGGCCGGTCTCAGGTGGAACCTAATCTTTGACAGTACAGTTTTTCATTTTAGATTAATTTTTTGCTCAGATGTAAATTTCAATATTTGGGTTTTATGAAAATCAAGATAAGACATAGAATCTTAACACCAAATCACCTTGAAGTAGTGCTTTCAAAGAATCAAGCAACAGAAACTCAAATCATAATGCTTTATCATGTGATTTTAGAAAATTTCAACTACCAAATGCCCCAATCTATTTTCCAAGATTACTTTTAGCTATTACCAGGGTGATCTTACAGTCTAAAAGTTCTATTTCACTTAAAAATAAATAGATTTGTAGAAATATTTCCAAGAGATCTAGCCTCTGAGAAAGGAAGCTTTCAGTAATGCATCTTTATTTTGTCAGAAGTTGCCATCTAATTATTATTTTGTAGCAGTCTTAAAGGGAGGTGAAGTCTACTAATATTATCACTCTGTAATCCAGAATGTTTTCCTCTGAAATAGAAAAAAGCAAAACAAATGGAGACACATGGTCGAAACCTAGAAGCATTAACAGAAAACAACCCGCTTCCACTTTTTCAAGTCGTGAAAGGCCAAATTCAGGACTAAAATTAGACCAAATTCTTTGAGTGGTTCTTATTCCCCTTTGGATGGTTCTTATTCTCCAATGCTGGCATCTGGCATGGACCAACCCAAATCTCAGCCTGAGAGGCTCTACTATCTGCAGTGGTTGTACAGCAAGTGAAAGGGCCTCCCAGGTGGAGCTATGGTAACAAAAGGAAACACTTGTCAGACCAGGAGGCTGAAGAGACTCGGGTTCCATCCCTGGGATGGGAAGATGCCCTAGAGGGGCAAACGGCAACCCACGCCAGTAGTCTTGCCTAGATAATCCCAGACAGGAGCGTGGCAGGCTATATCCCACAGAGTCTCAAATAGTTGGACATGACTGGAGTGACTTAGCATGCATGCACAGACGGAGCAAAGCTCAAAGGTGGTGTCAACATGGAAAGCCCTAATGGGCACTGAGCACCTTCTCTAGGGAATGTGATGTCAAGTTTCCTGATGATGAATTTCTGCTACCGCTTAAACAAGCCGACCTACCCTGCTTTCTTAAATGATCAGTTCTCTTTCTTTGTCTTTCCTGAATTAAATACAAATAAATGTGGATATCATTTCAAATATTCCAACACATGGCTATGTTATCTACTTGTACAGTATAACATCCTTTTTATAAACTCAGATCTGAATGAAACAAACTGTCTTCTATTTGAAACATAGTGGCAACTACCCTTTATCTAGTGCTGACTTTGAACTGTGGACTTTGCATTCATGGTCTTTAGTCAAGTCATGGATTATCTGTGACAGATATTATCCCTCTTTTGTAGATGGGAACACTGAGGCCCCGAGACACCAAGTAACTCAGCCAATGGTAGGAACCGATAAAGAAGGACGTGAATTCAGCCCTTTAGACCTTGATGCCCTTGATAATACAGGACCTTTCTTTTGTCGGTATTCATAGTGATGCAATTTTAGTTAATGCAGAATTTCTCAAAGATCCATTGCACACATATTCTAATATTAAAAGGAAAGTCCTAGCAAATACCCTTACATGTGTCTTTTAAGGCACTGTTTTTTTATGCAGAATCTCTACAGTTTGAATGCTACTGGGTATGTAATTGTTAGTGTTCTCACATTTATTTCTTTAAATCGTTATCAGGTAATAACAGTAGTCAAAATATACCATGTGCCATCTATGTGCAAAACTTATAATAGGCTGTCTTCAGGAATTGTTGATGTTGTTCAGTTACCAAGCTGTGTCCAACTCTTTGCAACTCTATGGACTGCAGTACACCAGGCTTCCCTGTCCTTCACTATCTCCCGGAGTTTGCTCAAAACCTCGTCCATTGAATCGGTGATGCCATCCAGTCATCTTATCCTCTGTTGCAAATTAACTTGCTTAATTGTCATCAAGACTTGACTATTTAGATGATTATTTTATCTCTATCATCATCATCTTACCAATGAGGAAACTCAAAAACCAAGGTAAAGTGATGTGTTTAAAGTTATATAGCCAGTTAGCGGCAGACCTAGAATCAAACTTGTCCTTTTGACACAGTCTAAAATCTTAGCCGCTATGCCAAACTGTCTCTAAATAATACTTTCCTTAGTGTGCGAAGTATTAGTTGCTTGGTCATGTCCAACTCCTTGCAACCTCATGGACTGTAGCTCACCAGGCTCCTCTGTCCATGGAATTCTCCAGGCAAGAATGCTGGAATGGGAACCATTCCCTTCTCCTAGGGATCTTCCCAGCCCAGGGATTGAACCCTGGTCTCTCGCGTTGCAACCTGGTTAATGGAAGTTTAATAGCACATTTTTGCATACTACATAATAGAAAGAAATATTAAATTGAACCTGAAAGATACAAATATTTATTAAAACCACTGAGTTCTAAGATGTAATTAGAAAATCCATTGACTTACAGTCAACTGTATTTTACATCAATACTTTGTAAATAGAGAGTTGTGAATCATTTACTGGGCAGTGGAAAGCTACCATTATTTTTGTCACCATTATTTTGGTTCATATTTGTTAAGTGAGCAAATGACTATTTTAATTAATAGTTTTCTCTCTCTGTTAAGCAAGCTTAAGTCAGTCAATATGAATAGGAACAAACCATGAAAATTATTTTTTAAAAGGCATTTTCTGTAATCCAGTGGTATTCTATGAGCTGCCACAGATTCCGTACTCATACAAAAAAACAAGAAAAAAAAGTAACTGGTTCTGCATGCCTTAACTACCAAACCCCAAGGACCTTTCACTCCTTAAATGATCCTGTTGTCACTCATTAAATTGCCCTAGGAGGTATAACCCAAAACAGTGACTTCTGAGAGATAATAACCACAGCCGTGGCCTAAAGCACTTAGGTAGACTACCCTTTTTCTTCAAGTGCTATTAAGCCCAAGGGGTAAAGCCCTTGACCTGTGGTGTCAACATAGCATCTTGGCCACGGTCATGAATGAAAGGGCCGTCTACACGTGTGCTTAAGATAGAACGCACAATAGACCACGCATCGTTTATTAAAGTTCACATGTCAAAACAGGCAGTATTAGAGCTCTCAGTATCACCTTTCAGCTGTGACCAGAAAGACAAAAGCAGAATTATCAGGCTGGAATAGACCTTGCAAGATTATTTAGTCCATTGCTTGATCTTAAGGCAAACCATACAAGTATTGTATACACTAGTCAACCCGTCAACCAAGATTTATTTTATATTCACAGGTGCACAGCGTCGGATAGGATCTGGCCCTCTATACCATCAGAGTCATGTTTTCCCAAGGGTTTGAGTCATTCTCAAGTGGAGCCCACAAAGGTTCAGAAGCAGTACTCTGTTTATTTTAGTCCAAAAAAAAAAAAAATGTCACTACCGTTCATCGTTCATTGTGGGTAGTGGCAGGAATAAATGATGAATCAAGCATGGCTTTGTCTTCAAGTTCGCAACCACTAGCAACCCAATCTCCCCCTCACTCCACTTCATACGTATACTTATCATCACAGTCACACCGCACCAGCCACAACCACTGCCCAGCCTCTGCGAAGGTTCTAAAGCATCTGAAACTTATCAGACATCCTTTGGAAAGTTAGCAAGTTTTGTGGCCACTGATACGTACGCAGGCACCCACATTACATATGGCAACAGCTTAAAAAATTTTGATAAGAGATTGAATATGGTGTTTTTATTCCAAAACACCCAAATATGTCTTCGTGGGAATGCAAAATGACAAACACAGTTAATTCAGACTTGTAGTTTGTGTCCAAAGGGAGGTCCCAAGAGTTGTTATTCTCAGGCTTGTTCTCCCCAAACCCAGATCTCTCTCAACCCCAAAACCTCACATGCTGGGATATCTCCTGCTGCCAGGATCTAGCTAGCCACTGTGTCTAAAATGGTGAGCGCTCCAGGGTTTCTGGTTCAGAGATCATTTGAAATGCATGCCCTTCCTCTTTACAGCTGTAGAAGAGAAAAGCTAAAGAATTCAGCCTTGCAAATAGGCTTCTAGATGTGTACATATTGTACGGTTGGCTAGGCATAGATTAAAGGTGCTGGTCAGACCAGAGTTGAGCACAAGTGAAATGTATGAGCAGTTTATGGAATAATCTGAGCTGAATCCAAACTTCAGAAATATGAAGCGTGACCTCCCGACGTGTCCTATAGGAGTCACATCATAGGAATATTATGTCAACATACAATACTGGTGATTTATTAATGATCCAGAATACAGAATCACAGGTCAGAAAAAGATCCCTCATTAGCCATTGAGGCTTGATCTATCTGGAAAAGGAACACAAGGGTGATACTGCAGCAGAATCCTTTATGGGAGAAGGCAATGACACCCTACTCCATTTCTTGCCTAGAAAATCCCATGGATGGAGGAGCCTGGTGGGCTGCAGTTCATGGGGTCACTAAGAGTTGGACACGACTGAGAGACTTCACTTTCACTTTTCACTTTCATGCATTGGAGAAGGAAATGGCAAGCCACTCCAGGGTGCTTGCCAGGAGAATCCCAGGGACGGCAGAGCCTGGTGGGCTGCCGTCTATGGGGTTGCACAGAGTGGGACACAACTGAAGCGACTTAGCAGCAGCAGGAGCAGCAGCAGACTCCTTTCTGAGAGCACCCTGGTCCTCACCCTGTCGAATGTCAAGCTTCACACACTGACAGTTCAACTGCTGAACAGGTTTGATACATAACGGGCTGGTGGAGTACATGTTGCCTTTCTGAAATGGTCTATACAGACACGAAGGAGACATGGTATCCAGGTATGTCACAGCTTTCCTTCCAAGGGGCAAGCGTCTTTTAATTTCATGGCTACAGTCACCATCTGCAGTGATTTTCAAACCCAAGAAAATGAAATTTGTCACTGTTTCCATTTGTCCCTTTCTACTTGCCGTGAAGTGACATACCTAGTTTGTTAAAAAGCAAAGACATCACTTTGCCAACGAAGGCCTGTACAGTCACAGCTATAGTTTTTCCACAGTCATGTACAGACATGCAAGTTGGACCATAAAGGAGGCTGAGTGCTGAAGAATTGATGCTTTGAAATCGTCATGCTGCAGAAGACTCTTGAAAGCCCCTTATACAGCAAGGAGTTCAAACTAGTCCATTCTAAAGGAAATCAACCCTGAATATTCATTAGAAGGACTGATGCTGAAGCTCCAATACTTTGGCTGCCTGATGGGAAGAGTTGACTAAACATTGGAAAAGACACTGATGCTGGGAAAGATAGAAGGGGGAGACAGATGATGAGATGGTCGGATGGCATGACCGACTCAATGGACATGAATTTGAATAAGCTCCAGCAGACAGTAAATAACACAGGAGCCTCATGCTGCAGTCCATGAGGTCGCAAAAAGTTGGACACAACTTAATGACTGAACAACAGCAAAGACACAGTATGACTCCAGCCGGAAACCCTTCTTAGGACCTACATGCTCCTCCCCCTCAGGCACTGCCCTCTCCCTGGGAATTACACTCAGTCATGGAGAACGGCCTTCCCTTTCCAAGGGGTAGTCCATGACTAGAGACCGGTGAATATGCGGATGTAAGAGTCCAGCCTCTCAGCTCAAGTTCAGAGTACTTCTGAAAGGTCACGTCAATTCCAAAGCTTCTTGTGGCCTCAGGTGCAAAACCATGTTGCACGCCAACTGCACCATTTGTCCACCCCAGATTTCTTCACTTTCATATAAATGCATCACCTGAGTCCACAGACCTCTGGCTGACAACTCCTTTTATTAGAGTCTGTGTCCACAGAAATAATTGCTGAGCTACAGATTTTCCTCGTCATATGAAAAAAATTCTAGCCAATTGCATCCAATACTTTTCATCTTACTTTTTAGAAAAAACAGAACACATTATGTAGTCCTGTGTGTTGAGCCACTCAGTCATGTCTGACTCTGTGACCCCATTGACTGTAGCCTGCCAGGCTCCTCTGTCCATTGAATTCTCCAAGCAAGAATACGGGAGTAGGTAGCCATTTCCTTCTCCAGGGGCTCTTCCCAACCCAGGAATCTAACCAGGCTCTCCTGCATTGTAGGCACATTCTTTACCAGCTGAGATACCAGGGATGCCCAGAACACATTATAATGTGATTTCAATGCACTGGGCTCTGGTGAGCTCAAATGCAAACCATCTCTCTCTTCAAATTCAGCATTGCATGGAATCCTCTTCATTGGTCTAAGCCTTCCCTGCTGTTGAAGCTGTATTGTCATCTGGCAATGGGTTTTAATCAGGGTTTGTTAAATACGTTTGTCTATAACATTAGATGGAATAAATTGTACCTTATCATTTTGGCTCATGGCAAAATAGAACAATTAAGCTGCCTGGTGGCAGGCTGACATTTATCAGACTATTTTCACTGCCAGACAACGTTGGCGTAATCCAATTTGTGTTCTCGGCAGCTTAGGGAAGCGTCAAGGTGCCTTCAGTGTTTGTGAATGGGTTGCCAGTGTGGTGCGCTGATTCCTAAATATATTCTTCCCAGATATCAATTTTGTACATTTTTTCCCCCCAGAACGAAACAAGCTATTCAGGAATGTACTTTCCCTGGAATTAGCCCAGGGAGTCATTTCTCTTGTAACCAGCCTCTAGCATCACTTGTAGAGAAAGGAGTCGACTAGACGACCATTGTTTAAAAATTCCGATTCTACTTGGGCGCATGCGTGTCATCTCTGTTACAGAACTGACGGCAGCATCCTGTTAGAAGACCTAAAACGTAGAGATGCTAAGACTGCACACACAGAACAACCTGTCCCGAGATACCCATCAAGCAGATTGGAAATATTAAAAGGACTTCTCTCTGCTTCACCTTGACCCCTCTGCAAGCTCAAGTTAGCAGAACCCCCTGAATATGGCTTTAAACACTGTATTCAAATTAGGAGTTTGGGATTAACAGATATACACTATTATATATAAAATAGATAACCACGAAGGACCCAATGTATAGCACTGGAAAATATACTCAATATTTTGTCATAACTTATAGGGGAAGGGGGCTTCCCTGGTAGCTCAGCTGGTAAAGAATCCACCTGCAATGCAGGAGACCCCAGGAAGACGCCCTGGAGAAGGAAATGTATTCCTGCCTGGAGAATCCCCATGGACAGAAGAGCCTGGTGAGTTACAGTCCATGGGACAGCAGAGTCAGACAAGACTGAGCAATCTACATCTATATGTCTAGATAGATGTACTCAATATATATTATATTAATATATTCAATATAGTACTATGCTGTAAACCTGAAACTAACTCAACAGTGTAAATCAACTCTACTTCAATAAAAAAATCATGAATATTAAAAAAGAAAATTGATACTGACACTCTATAGAGAAAGCACGCTGCACATATCTGACCCCTCCCCACTCCCCTTAAATTATAGAAAAAATTGAGTCAGAATGTCTGGCATCATTTCTGTTTAAAAATGTTATATTAACCCAGTAATCGAGGTTTTCAGGCTAGTTTCTAGACTGTGTTTCAGACTGAGAATAAACAAGTCATTCTACTTCCTCCTAGGAAAAATTTATCCCACTTTTTAGATTGGGATATTCAAGTAAAAGAAAATAAATATTGTATCTTCTTTACCTAATGATCTTATAAAAACAGAAGCTCTAGTAAATGCAAAGCTAAATAGAAAAGGATTAGTTAGAATGAAGCTGTTGTTATAAAATAACATGAGCTTTACATGTTAATATCACGTTTTTTCCTTGTAAGTAAATAGTTGTATTTCGTGTAATAGAAATAAACAATCCAGGTTTGATAAAATTCTTAGCTTGCAGGAGTTGGGGTAGGGTGAAGAGAAAAGACTCAGGCCATCCCCTGAAGAGGGTTCAGACCTGGGTGTTCATCATTCTAGCCCCGTGTGAAATCGAGCTGTCTGCACCCCTGCAGTTCCCAGGGAATCAGGACTTGGGTCCTTTGTCTTCTGGGATTTCCCCAAAAGTTATCAGAAGTTTCCATCTCTTTATTATCCCTTCCCCAAGGTTTTCAGCCCTTCTGGAGGCCAAGGGAAAATGCCCCCTTCTGTGTGTTTTCTATCAACCACTGACTCTCTTGAGTGTTTCTGGTAATTGTGACTCTTTTTCCCACCAAACAATGATGATCATCTCCTTTTTGGTGGAATTGTGATGGTCGGTGGTAGGGAGAGACTGTTAGGTGGTGGTGAAGGTAGATCTGGCTTCTCAAGTACGTTCTTTCCAGTCGCTTGTTTATAGATTCATTCTATGCCCCATTTCGGCGTGTTTTCATTGTTGATATTCAAAACATTTATCTTCTGAATGTCAAAGATAATTTCTATCAAGTGCATGTCTCTAGGATTTGAAAGGCTCAGCTCAAAATAAAAAAAATATGTTTATTCTGTAACTCATTTGCCTTCCTTATTTTAGGTTGTGTGTGCAGTCTTTCTAAAAGCAAAGAAGAGACTGGTGTGAAGAGTTACGGATATTAAAAGAAATGTGGTTAAAAAAATGTTGCTGTTATCTAAAATATCGGCCCACCGTATCCATTTAACATACCTCAATCACAATGAAAACCATTCTGTATCCACTCTTAGGTGCAGACACAAAGGAATTTCAATCAGGTATTCAAACAGATACACGCACACAAATGTTCATAGCAGTACTATTCACAGCAGCCAACACATGGAAACAACCCAGATGTCATCAAGAGATGAATGGATAAAGCAAAGGCTGTACAGTCATATGATGGAATATAATTCAGCCGTTAAAAAGGAATGAAGTACTGACACTTGCTACAACCCGGCTGAAATTTGATCACATTGTTAACTGTGAGAGACAGTTATAGAAGGACATTTTATAACTCTATTTAGATGAAATACTCCAAACAAGCAAACCCATACAGACAGAAAGCAGACTGGGGGTTGTCAGAGGCTGGGGCAGGAGGATGAAAAGTGACTGTTTAATAGATATGAGATTTCCATTTGGAGTGATGAAAATAATACTAGAAATAGAAGAGATAATGGCTAGTAAATATTGTGAAGACATTTAAGGCCATCTGAATAAGTTGTATGGTCTGAAATGATTAAAATGGGAAATTCGATGTTATCTGTATTTTACCACAATAAAAGATAATTGCAGAAGTAAAATATAATTTTTAGTAGACAATTCAAAGCAAGTCCGAAATATGTTTTATGAAACAGGAGGACACTACTTCTTTTCCTATAATCTTATTTTACTGAAGCTGCTGTTTTCTCATTTCCAATTTTTTCCCCCAAATATCTGAAATAAAAATACTGCAAAATATTAAGTAAAATAATTTGCTATCGTGCTTAGTCACTCAGTCACGTCCGACTCTTTGCAACCTTATGCACTGTAGGCCAGCAGGCTGCTCTGTCCGTGGGGATTCTCCAGGCAAGAATGCTGGAGTGGGTTGCTGTGCCCTCTTCCAGGGGAATCTTCCCAACTCAGGGATCAAACCCAGGTCTCCCACACTGCAGAGAGATTCTTTACCGTTTGAGCCACTATTTACTATTAGGATACATATATAATGTAGGATCAAAGAGTTTATAAAATTGATAATGAGGATGCGGATGATGACTGAGTTCTGAGGTTTATTACTGACAGGCACTCGTCTGAGAATTTTTTGCCATTTTAACTCATCTCATCCTCTTTTCAACTGTGATGAGACTGGTGCTGAGACCATTCCCAATTTGTAGAAATGGACACTGCAGCCGGTCCCTGGTTCGATGTCACAGGGACAGCATAAGGAACAGAGAGATGTGAACTCAGATGTTCTGGCCAGAAGGTCCGAGACCTTGAGCAACTGGATTTCGGATGCATGGGAATATCGTAGAAAGCTAAGTTCAGGCCCTTTTTAAAAAATCATTTTTAATTGGAGGATCATTGCTTTACAACGGTGTGTTGTTCTCTGCCCTACAATGACGTGAATCAGCCACAAGTGTTTACTATCCCCTCCCTCTTGAGCCTTCCTCTCACCCAGTCCCCATCCCACCCAGCTAGCTCCAGGCTGAACTCCCTGCGTTTACACAGTGGCTTCCCACTACCTAACTCACATATGCTAATAGATATATTTAAATGCTACTCTCTCAGGTCCTCCCACTCTCCTTACCCGCTGTGTCCACAAGTCTGATCTCTGTGTCTGTGTCTCTATTCCTGCCCTGCAAATAGGTTGATCGGTACCACCTTTCTAGATTCCATATGTGTCTGTTCACATAGGATATTTTTCTCTTTCTGACTTACTTTACTCTGTATAAGACTCTAGGTTCTTCCACCTCAGTTCAACTGGCTCAAATTTGCTCCTTTTTATGACTGAGTAGGGGCTTCCTAGGTGGCTCAGGGGGTAAAGAATCTGCCTGCAACTTATGAAAGGCGGGTTCAATTCCTGGGAAGATCCCCTGGAGGAGGGCATGGCAATCCACTCCAGTATTCTTGCCAGGAGAATCTCATGGATGGAGGAGCTTGGTGGGGTACAGTCCATGGGGTCGCAAAAAACGGAACACGACTGAAGCTAAGTCATAGCATGCAAGCAAGCACATCTCTCCTAAAGAGAATTTTACTGACCAGAAATAGGCTTACAGAATATGCAAATCTCCCTGTGACTTTATTTACATGACAATCACCCTTTCCACGGTCCGACAACTTTCCTGTCCACTGTGGGATGTTTATTGGTTCATTATTTGTAAAATAGTAAAACCTCATCTGAAAAAAAAAAAAAAAAAGCGTGTTGTGTCTTTCATTTCAAAACCGCCCCAGGGCCCTACGGGGTATATTAAATCTGTCTCTTTGCCGTATATCTCACTGTCCATTTTACTTGAAACCAGGTGTTTTGTATATTGAACTTTTTAACACCGCGGGGAGGTAAGTATGCACAGCTGGAGGTTTATGCTTCACACATTTTCATGTTGGAGAACAAGAAGCGGCCCCCAGGAGTAACTCCTCCAGCAAGGAGCAGGGGGGTCGGGCGAACAAAGCGCTTCTGTATCTGGTGGCGGGCGCGGGGCGGGGGATGTCTCGGATGCGGGACCCGCATGCAAAGTGGCTGCCGGCGACGCAGAGACAAAACGTGGCGAGGGATCGCAGCGCCCAGGTTCTCAGATCAATCAGGAGCGATGAGGCTGTCACTGCACAGAAGGGCCGAGACGCAGCATCAAAGCCGGGAGGGAGAGGGGAGCGGCTTTTTGTCCGCCTGCCTTTTGTCTTCTTAACCAGCCCCAGGAGCCAGCTCACATCCCCCGTGAAAGGCCGAGTTAATCTGTTTCTAGTGAACATTGTTCGGCTGTGTGTAGTCAGCTCCACAATCATTAAAGAAAAATAACTAGGTTGGCAGGACCGAAAAAAAAAAAAAAAAAGCCTTGATTTTCCTGTGGGGTGCGTTTTGTCAAGAGAGGGATTTTCTGCTTGTATCATTGTCCGCCCGACAGGGAAAAGGGGACCGACCTCCCACAACAGACTCACACAGGCTGCGAGCTTCTTGGCCTCCGCGATGAGTTGTGTGGAGCCAGAAGGAAGATGCTTTATGAAAATTAAAAACACGACCTTTCCAATGCATTCTCTTCTGGATTCAGTTTCCCCTCTGAAGTCTTCTTAAGAAATTCAAGCACAACAACAAAAAAGCACTTTCCCACACTTGGGTTGGCTTTCCCAGAAGAATTGGTCATGGTATTGCAGGGGGATTTTTGATGCTTGTGGGCGTGGGAAGAGATACAGGGGAGAGTTAGTGGAGAGTTGGTGCAAGGTTAGGGGGGATGTCTTTATCATTTCTTTGTACGTGGCTTTGATGTCAAGAAAGTTTCACTTAGCTCAGCTGATTATAGATCAACCTCTCCTCCATTCAAATAAGACGGTCCTGTTACATTTCGTCAAATGATTCAGATTGTCGTCATTTGAGGGCAGGTATGTAGTCAGCATCATCTTTGTGTGTGTGTATGCCAAGTCGCTTCAGTTGTGTCCGACTCTTTATGACCGTTTGGACTATAGCCCACCAGGCTCCTCTGTTCATGGGGTTCTCCAGGCAAGAACGTTGGAGTGGGTTGCCATGCATTTCTCCAGGGATCTTCCTGACCCAAGGATCGAACCCACGTCTCACGTCTCCTGGATTTGGCGGGCAGGTTCTTTACCACCAGCTGCCCTTAGGAAGCCTGGAGCCAGTTGCCATTTCCTTCCCCAAGAAATCTTCCTGACCCAGGGATCGACCCATCTCTAAAGTCTCCTGCATGGGCAGGCAGGATTTTTACTACCAGTGCCACCTGGGAAAGGCTGAGCATCATCTTTGCCTCAAACTAATGAAGCCCCCCTCTTAGCATGGATAATGCTGCTCTAAGACCACACAGATTCACTCTGCCTAAGACTGAAGAGGGTATGGTGATCATGCACTGGCTGAGTGCTGGATTCTGTGTAGCTCCAGCAATTGGCACCAGGAGTTTTCCTGCCAAGAAAAAAATAAATAAATGCAAACTCTTTAAAAATTAAAAAAGCAACACCTGGAATACCAAGTAAAGAGAGATTTTGGCAACACATCTGCATTGCACAGATATGACATTGTCATTTATATCTGGCCAGAGGAAGGAAAAAAATTAAAGCTTGGGATTTTTAAACTGTTTTTACCCAATGATTTTTGAAGGTTTGAGATAGTTTTCTCTGCACTTAAACTGAGGCTTATGGAGTTTTACTTGTAATGCTGTAAATAATCTTTCTCTTTCCAGTGTGAGTGGTGTAACTTGCTTTGGTGTGTCAAAGCTTCATGTTGGAAAAATGACTGGTGGGTTTTCCCTGGACTTGTAGAACAGAAATCTGCTTCTCCCTGGATTCTCAGGGCACTGAACTGCCCCATGTATGTGACAGGATGTCATTTTCTGTTTATTGGGAAGCATTGTGAGAAGTCAATGACGGAAGGAAAAAAAAGAGTCAGAAATTCCAGGGAAAATTCCAGATGAAAAATGATGATCCAGCATGGAGGATGAGTTTGGCTGGTGTGTAAATATCATGGTACTATGAGCTCAAGGGTGGCAAGACTCAATGACGGGAATCGCTACCTTTTCCCACAGGACACCTGAAAGTCCTTATTTTATTCTCACCCCCCTCAACCTGTGCATATAATTCATATCTTTGCCCTTAAATCTGTGGCGATTTAAGAATCTGTTGCTGCTTCCATCTGCTTAGAGGCCAAATTGCAATTCTATTCCTGCCTAGAGCAAACTTTCTAGTTTACGCCATAATTTCTGCTGATTTCATGTGAACCAAAGTGGGCTGTTCTAAGACTTTACAAAATCTTGAAGAATTGAAGACTCTTTCAATTTCTAACCTTCTATCCTCATTGACTACTGAGCACGTGAACTGACCTGAGCCCTAATTGAAGACGCGTTAGACTCGGAACGGAAATCTCGTGTCGATGGGGTTTAGTTCCTCAGTCTTGTCCGGCTCTTTGTGACCCCCAGGGACTGCAGCACCCTAGGCTGCCCTGCCCTTCACTAACTCCCAGGGTTTGGTCAACTTCATGTCCATTGAGTCAGAGATGCCATCCAACCATTTCATCCTCTGCCATCCCCTTCTCCTCCTGCCCTCAATCTTTCCAGCATCACAGTTTTTTCCAGTGAGCTGGCTCTTCACATCAGGTGGCCAAAGTACTGAAACTTCAGCTTCAGCATCAGTCCTCCCAATGAATATTCAGGGTTGATTTCCGAAATCTTTTGTGCATAGGCCTAAATGAGAACACAGAATTATCTTTTCAGTTATTTATGAATAAATATTTTAACGGTATTAGTAACTGCTCCAGACAAATTAAGGAGGTGGCTATAAGGGGCCCTAAACTAGGTCCCAAAGATACAGGAATAAATAAGATGTGGTCTCTATCTTTAAGAAACTGGTAGACTAAATCTCATTTACAATATAATTTTCATAGCCTAGTTCTATTGTATCTTTCATTTTCCTCTTAAATATTTTATGGATTTCTGCCTTAAAGAACTTCGAAATTTTAGTTATAGAGCATCATGTATATTTTAGGTCATTTGAAAAGGCAACTTGTACCAGCTGGACTATAGCAGCCAGTGACTCCATAGGAAATGAAGAAATAAAATTAAAATATGACAATGTTTATACGTACAGAGATCTCACAGACCAGCAGGTAACTTTAGGGGAAACTACGTGCTAATGCAGGCAGGTGAATGCCGTTGCTATGGCAGGCGAGCTAGCAGCGAGGTATGTGATGCTAAGGTTTTGTGAAAGTTACTTTATTCTCCTCACTTGAATTGAGAGTTATTTTCATGCTGTGCTATGTGTGTGCTCAGTCATGCCGGACTCTTTGCAACCCCATGGACTGTAGCCTGGCTGTAGCCATGGACTGTAGCCCGGCTGGCTCTTCTGTCCATGGGATTTCTCCAGGCAAGAATACTGGAGTGGGTTGCCATTTCCAACTTCAGGGGGTCTTCCTGACCCAGGGATTGAACCCACGTCTCTTGCATCTCCTGCAATGGCAGACAGATTCTTTTCCACTGTGCCACCCCGGAAATCTGAACTGGTTTTTTTAGTGTGTGTTTTAGGATGTCAGCCTAGATGACCTGATTGATAGTCATCACAAGCGCTTCAATTTGATTAGAATTTCTTCACGCCTCCTTCATTTGATTTATTCATTTATCCATTCATTCATTCCCTTGTCATTCATTTATAGCAAACCACCTTTTGAAATCTACTATCTGCTGCTACTTTGCCAGGTATTAATTTAACAAGAGACTTGAGATTCATTTCTAAAAGACAGGAATGCTTTCTCTTGGCTTTTGGACCACGATGCTTCTTGAAAGACAGGTGTGACAGCAGATAGCCTTGCTGATGAGTGCTATGGAATAAGTGACTTGTGAGGATTTTTTTTTTAGTAAATGTAACTGAGAGTCAAACGACATTCAGGGATAGTTGTGCAAACTGGTATCCAACCAATGAGACTCTTCAAGTAACAGCTTTTCTTATGCCCTGGGCTGCTTCTGTGTTCCCTTCCGCTCCCTATTAATTTTTTTTTCAGGATACAATCAAGTATGCTTAATTGACTGTTCCATGCCCACTTAATCTCTGAAAACTCCATGCAAATGTTCATTGGCAATGTCAGACCCTTAGTATCGCTGAGGTCCTTGGAACTTAAGATTTCCATTTTTGAGTAAAGTTTATATCACCTCTAGTGGAAATTGTTATGACCAAATGTCAATAATTTCTACAAAGACAGAATTTTAATCCAGACTGAATGGCATCTCTTGGGGGGAAAAAAAGAGCTTTCTAAAGACTTACATATACATGTGTTTATAGTAATGATTGCCCAGCATGAGGATCTTGGAACAGGCGACTTGTTTGCAGTGCATGTAATGAGCTTTCTGTACTGGAGTTCAACTCCTTTTAAAATCCCAAACAAAGAAAATGTCTGTTAGGAGAGCACTCCAACTCTTGCCGCAAAGTGGACCCTCTCCAAACACCAGAAGGAATCTCAGGCCTTGACTAGGGTAAGTGGTTCACGGCAGAGTTCACGACAAAATACTGGAAACCAGGGTGGGTGTTTGACAAAGAGCGTATGTTGTACAATGAGTTTCCTTTAGACTTCAAGAGGTCAGCGTTTCATTTTTAGCAATATATGCAAACATCCTTAATGACTAGAGAAAATGTAACACTTTTACATTGTTTGATAAAGATATCTTTGCTATCAAAAAGAATCAATATTGTCAGATAAATGCACTTAAGGCAGTGAGGGGAAACATATTGTCTGAAATGGTATCTAAGGGTGGGAGGAAACACTGCTTGTATGGAAACAGTCTAGAGAAAAATATAAACATATTCTTTCTTCCTCATTTTAAGTTGTTTTCTAAGTGCAAATATAAAATCAAGGCATCACTAGAAGTGCACATATTTATGGAAGGAAATATTATATATGTTGAATGACTGGTATAAAATATGATTAAGTATAAATTATAATCCAGGTAATTGAGAGAGCAGAGTTTATTCTTATTTGAAGATGTCCAGGTTTGTGGTTCTCCATCAATAAGTGATGCATAGCCTTTGACTTCCATCAAGTTTCATCTCCTCAGGGTACATGCCCAGTTCATGGAGCTTCCCAGATGGTGCTAGTGGTAAAGAACCTGCTTTCCAATGCAGGGGGCATAAGCAATGCAGGTTTGATCCCTGAGGGCATGCCAAGGGCACAGCAATGCACTCCAATAGTCTTGCCTGGAGAATGCCATGGACCCGGGCAGGCTGCAATCCATAGGGTGGCCAAGAGTTAGACACTGAAGCGACTTAGCAGGTACTCACTCGCATGTCCTCAGGGTATATGCCAGTATCGGAATTTTAGGGTAGATTTAGTCCTAGTTTGTTCAGGAATCACCATACAGTTCTCCATAATGGCTGTATCAGTTTGCATTCCCACCACAAGCTCAGGAGGGCTCCCTTTTCTCCACATCCTCTCCAGCATTTATTGTTTGTAGATTTTTCTGATGATGGCCATTCTGATTGGCATTAGGTGATACCTCATTGTAGCTGGTTGAGCATCTTCTTCATGTGTTTATTAGCCATCTGTATGTCTTCTTTGGAGAAAAGTCTGTTTAGGTCTTCTGCCCATTTTTTTGATTGGTTTGTTTTCCTGATATTGAGTTGTATGAGCTGTTTATATATTTTTTAGTTTAACCCTTTGTCAGTGGCTTCATTTGCGATTATTTCTCCCATTCTAAGGGCTGTCTTTTCATCTTGCTTATAGTTTCTTTTGCTGTGCAAAAGCTTTTATGTTTTATTAGGCCCCATTTGTTTATTTTTGTTTTTATTTCCATTAGTCTAGAAGGTGGGTCAGAGAGAATCTTGCCATGATTTATGTCAAAGAGTAAACTGCCTATGCTTTCCTCTAAGAGCTTTATAGTCTCTGGCACTACATTTAAGTCTTTAATCTATTTTGAGTTTATTTTTGTGTATGGTGTTAAGAAGTGTTCTGATTTCATTTTCTTACACGTAGCTGTCCAGTTTTCCCAGAATCACTTATCGAAGAGGCCATCTTTTCTCCATTGTATATTCTTGCCTCCTTTGTCAAAGATAAGGCGCCAATAGGTGTGTGGGTTTATCTCTAAAAGACGCATGTAATCCAGTGATCATTGCATTAATATTTACAATAGCCAGGGCATGGATACAACCTAGATGTCCATCAGTAGATGGATAGATAAATAAGTTATCTGTTCAAGTCCCCATTTTCAGTTCTTTTGGGTATACATGAGAAATGGAGTTGCTGGATCATTTAATACTTCTTTCTAATTTTTTAAGGAATCACCATACTGCTTTTTACCATGGCTGCAGTATTTTATATCCACAGTAGTGATGTGAAAGTTTTCCAGTTTCGCCACATCCTGAACAATACTTTTTTCTTTTTGTGTGTTTTCTCTTTATGTGTTTGCTTTCTTATTTTTTTCTTTCCTTTTTTTTTTTTTTTAAATGGTAATAGCAATCTGAATGGGTGTAACATTGTATCTCACTGTGGTTTGAAGGATTGATGCTGAAGTTGAAACTCCAATACTTTGGCTACCTGATGCCAAGAGCTGAATTATTGGAAAAGACCCTGATGATGGGAAAGAGTAAGGTTAGTTGGAGAAGGGGGATGGTAGAGGATGAGATGGTTGGATAACATCCCTGATTCAATGAACATGAATTTAAATAAACTCCTGGAGATAGTGAAGGACAGGGAAGACTGGTAAGCTTGGGGTCCATGGGGTTGCAAAGAGTCAGACACTACTTAGTGACTGAACAACAACAATGATTACTCTTTGCAGTATTTCAAAAATCATGCTTATATAGGCAGGGACCTCAACTAACATATTTGTCTAATGACTTGTAGACGCAAAGGGTTGTTCTGATAAATTCCAATCCTGGTTCTGTGTAGAGCTGGATATGTTTCTAAAACACTCTATATCCCAGAATTGAGATTGGCTACATTTTCATCATTGACAATTTCTCTGGAGTGCTGATACTGTACCATTCTTGTTTTTATGACAAGTAAAACTATGTTTTAGTGTAAATAGGACCTGGAAAATCCCATGGATGGAGGAGCCTGATAGGCTGCAGTCCATGCTAAGGGTCGGACATGACTGAGCGACTTCCCTTTCACTTTTTACTTTCATGCATTGGAGAAGGAAATGGCAACCCACTCCAGTGTTCTTGCCTGGAGAATCCCAGGGACGGGGGAGCCTGGTGGGCTGCCATCTATGGGGTCGCACAGAGTCGGACACGACTGAAGTGACTTAGCAGCAGCAGCATTGGCACATAAACTGTTTTAGACACACAGCCTCTATTCTGCACCTTATATTACACGGTCTGTGGATTTTCTATAACATTGCAACATGATATTAATTTTAAGAAAAATTTAAAATTAGCCACATTACCATGTCAATTTTCCATATTAAGGAAAATAAAAATGAGAAAAGGTAAACATTTTACTGGAGAAATACATTTCTTTTGTAAATCCATGATTCAAAGAAAACGCATCTGGAACTTTAAAGTATCAACACTAAATTACTATTATTTAGCAAGTGCATTATGTTTTGCAGCTTTTTTCCACAATAAAAACAAAGTTCCTAATAGGTCTTCGTGGTTGCTCAGATGGCAAAAAATCTGCCTGCAATGCAGAAGAACTCAATTCAGTCCCTGAGTTGGGGAGATCCCCTAGAGAAGGGAATGGTTATGCACTCCAGTATGCTTGCCTGGAGAACTCCATGGACAGAGGAGACTGGCTACACTCCATGGGGTCGCAAAGAGTCAGACACGACTGAGCAAGTCAAACACAAAGACAAAGCAACATCACCGTAACAGAAGATGGCATCACTGACTTGATGCCCATGGGTTCAGGTGGACTCCGGGAGTTGGTGATGGACAGGGAGGCCTGGCGTGCTGTGGTTCATGGGGTTGCAAAGAGAGGGACACGACTGAGCGACTGAACTGAACTGAACTGAACAGACGATGGAAGAAGAGGACCACATTCCTCCAAGAAGAGAGTGTTCTAAGACAGAGAAGTTTAGACGTTAAGGGTTACTTAACCTTGCAGGTCCCCTGCCTCTACGCCTACCCCTGAGTACTACATATAAAGCATATATGGCTATTGCTTTTACAATATAGCTTCTTTGGTCCCGTTTTATGTCACCTAAAATAAGTGAGAATATGTAGAAAGTAAAGAAGTATCAAATATAAATATAATTTATGTCCATACTTTGTTTTATATCCTTCTAACCTATATGCAGGCTTCCCTCCTGGCTCAGACAGTAAAGAATCTGCCTTCAATGCAGAAGACCTGGGTTCAGTCCCTGGGTCAGGAAGCTCCCCTGGAGAAGGGAATGGCTACCCAGTCCAATATTCTTGCCTGGAGAATCCCACGGACAGAGGAGCCTGGCGGGCTACAGTCCATGGGGTCACAAAGAGTCAGACATGACTGAATGATTAGCCATCTATATACTCTGTTTTAAGGGGCTTTGTTTGTTTGTTTAATACATCAATGACTTAAGACAATGCTATGCAGATCAATGGGTTTTTTTCTCTGCTTAACCCCCTCCTTTTCAATACCCTGTTCTGCAAATCCCAGCTGCTTTGGCCTCTATGAACTCCTGTCTTTCTCATGAGCTCAGAAAGCCCTTGCTCCCACCAACCCCCAGCTCAGAGTATACTTTTCTTCTTTTCAACACAGTTCAAATATTACCTTCAAGCAAAAACCCCAAGAATATAGTTGCCTCACTTGTTTTCTTTTAATGCTTACAGTCCTGTGCTGCCTGGTGACCAGTGGTTAAAAATATAATTTTGTATATTTGCTCAATATTTTACTTGTTTAAAGCAGGAAAATAATTCTCATCCCAGTTATTCCTTTTGGGGTAGCAATGAATATCCAATGGTTCCTTTTGATTTTTATTCATTTGGACATTTAACCCTTCATCTCTTTATTAATCATATTTTTCAACTCAAAAGTTTAACTTAGAGTTACTTCTTTAACAAATCTTATTTTATTAAAGGATATTCATAGTTCTTAATTTCCTGATCTCTGTACCTGTCTCATTTTTTTTCTCTCCAATTTTTTTTTTTATTTTGTGTTCTCCTTAAAACTGCTTATTACTTGCTCATAAGGCTTGCCTACTTTTAAACCATAACACTGGATCCTGTAATACATAACTTTTTTTCAGACATTTCCTCTTTCTTGAGTTTTCAACATGCTGTCATCTTCATTTTATTTTTCTAGTTTCTGTTATAGTTTTTTTTTTTTCTTTGCTATTTTGGAAAAGTGAATATACTGTGCATTCAAATCCCTTGTTTGTCAAGCTAGTATATAGATTTTTCTTGGGACAATTCTGATGAGCTGGCTCTTCTGAAGCTCTAGAATGAGGCCACAGTTTAACATCCTTAGTTTCTCGGCCATCTCCTGGGCTTCACAGGTGGCACTAGTGGTAAAGAACCCACCTGCCAGTGCTGAAGATGTAAAGGATTTGAGTTTGATCCCTGGAGGAGGGCAGAGTAACCCATTCGAACATTCTCGCCTGGAGAATTTCATGGACAGGGAAGCCTCGTGGGCTGCTGTCTATAAGGATGCAAAGAGTTGGATACAACGGACATGACTTAGCGCACACAGCATGTGTGCACACCCATCTCCTAGAGCTGCAGGAGGTGAGAGACTCTTCCAGTTTCTAGGCAATCTGACACTTGAAACAAAATTCAAGTCCTCCATTTACCCACTCAAATTTTTTTTTTTTCCCTCTGTAAATCTGCTTATAGATTTACTGGTAGGGATTTCTCATCCTAGAGAACTTCTCTTCAAAGCTCTGAGAGCTGCAGTTTATTCTTAGCAGAGACACACTGAGATCGGGGGACTGACTGGATGGGATGGAGAAAGACAACCATGATCTGTGAGAATAAATTAGAACATAGCTGCTCCAGTGTCTAGTTTTCTAATTTTTGCTTTTTGGACCTTGGAGGATGAAACACAAGTTTTTCAATCTTAAGTTCGCTGGCAGTGACATTGTTGGAGATCTGCTAATTGTGTTTTTCAAATTTCATTTCATGACCTTTGTAGTCAGTGGAAACTCACAGTCAGCGTATTACCCAGAAACTTTCAAGGCTGGCCAACATCTCATCATGATGTGTATCCGACATGACATACTCATTGCAGGTTTGACGTAATCACTGAGTATCTGCAGATCCAGTGTCTGTAATTTAAGCTGCGTCATCAATTGGTTATTTTTATTCTTACCATCTACCACCACACATAGCAGAAATTGGGACTTGGAGTGTTCAATATGAAAATCTCTCTTGCACTTTCTTATGAATACCTGGAAATTAATTCTCTCTCTCAGCTGCTATGGTATTGGGCCTACTGTATAATTTCCTAATAAATGTTACCTCAACAAAAGCCTGATGTTCTTTAGAGACCATCATTTCATTTCACTTCTGTTTGCACCATCACTTTCCCTGGAGATGCACCAAATGCTTATCATCCCCTTCATTTCTGACCATCTCATCCTCCACTGCCCCCTTTTCCTTTTGCCTTCAATCTTTCCCAGCATCAGGGTCTTTCCCAATGAGTCAGCTCTTTGCATCAGGTGGCCAAAATGTTGGAGCTTTAGCTTCAGCATCAGTCCTTCCAATGAATATTTATGGTTGCTTTCCTTTAGGACTGACTGGTTTGATCTCCTAGCAGTCCATGAGACTCTCAAGAGTCTTCTCCAGTACCACACTTTCAAAGCATCAATTCTTCCATGCTCAGCCTTCTTTATAGACCAAACCTCATATCCGTACATGACTACTGGTAAAACCATAACTTTGGCTGTGCTCATTTATATGAGCTTCTCTTCGTTAATATTAATGATTAATTTTGGAAATTATGGATGCAACTACTCTTCATGCATGATGAATAATAATGACATACAGGGTACCATTTTCAAATGCCGAAAACTCTAAATGCTACATTAGATTTGGATCATGGGGAAATAATATTTCTTCATAAGAATTATGAAAGTAATAAACATACTTTAAAGAATAACCACATTGAATTACATTTGAAAGGGTGCCTTTAAATAATTCAATTAAATAACTTGTAACATTATTCTGAAGTGGTTTGCCATTCCTTTTTCCAGTAGACCACGTTTTGTCAGAACTCTCCACCACAACCTATCTGTCTTGGGTGGCCCTACATGGCATGGCTCATAGTTTCCTTGAGTTAGACAAGACGGTGGTCCATATGATCAGCTTGATTAGTTTTCTGTGATTGTGGTTTGACTGTGTTGATCATAGCAAACTGTTGAAAATTCTTAAAGAGATGGGAATACCAGACCACCTTACCAGCCTCCTGAGAAATCTGTATGCAGGTCAAGAAGCAACAGTTAGAACTGGACATGGAACAACAGACTGGTTCCAAATTGGGAAAGGAGAACATCAAGGCTATATATTGTTACCCTGCATATTTAACTTCTATGCAGAGTAGATCATGAGAAACACTGGGCTGGATGAAGCACAAGCTGAAGTCAAGATTGCCAAGGGAAATGTCAATAATCTCAGATATACAGATGATCCCACCCTTATGGCAGAAAGCAAAGAAGAACTAAAGAGCCTGTTGATGAAAGTGAAAGAGGAGAGTGAAAAAGTTGGCTTAAAACTCAACATTCAGAAAACTAAGACCATGGCATCTGGTCCCATCACTTCATGGCAAATAGATGGGGAAACAGTGGAAACAGTGGCTGACTTTACTTTTTGGGATCCAAAATCATTGCAGATGGTGACTGCAGCCATGAAATTAAAAGACGCTTTCCCTTTGGAAGAAAACCTATGACCAAGCTAGACAGCATATTGAAAAGGAGAGACATTACTTGGCCAACGAAGGTCTGTCTAGTCAAGGCTATGGTTTTTCCAGTGTTCATGTATGGATGTGAGGGTTGGACTACAGAGAAAGCTGAGCACTGAAGAATTGATGCTTTTGAACTGAGGTGCTGGAGAAGACTGTTGAGAGTCCCTTGGACTGCTAGTAGATCAAACCAGTCAACCCTAAAGGAAATCAGTCCTGAATATTCATTGGAAGGACTGAAGCTGAAGCTGAAACTCCAATACTTTGGCCACCTGATGTGAAGAACTGACTCAATGGAAAAGACCCTGGTGTTGGGAAAGATTGAGGGCAGGAGGAGAAGGGGATGGCAGAGGATGAGATGGTTGGATGGCATCATTGACTCTATGGGCATGAGTATGAGTAAGCTCTGGGAGTTGGTGATGGAAATGTATAAATACCTCTGGATTGCTATAATCCAGGGGTCACAGAGAGTTGTACGTGGCTGAGTGACTGAACTGAATTGAACTTCATTCTTTCTTAAATTAGAGAATGAAGTGTAAAACATTGGATTTAATTTATCTGTATGTCCCAAGTTAATGAAGAATTATATATATATACACATATATGTATATTATGCTCAACTCAAGAAATGTCAGACTCAATTAGATATCCCTTTTTTATGCTGATGATATCCAGCACTCAATTGTGACATTAATTACATTAACAGGACGACACTTCTTCACTGGCTCAGTGGGTAAAGAATCTACTTGCAATTCTGGAGACACTGGAGATGCGGGTTTGATCCCTGGGTCAGGAGGACCCCTTGGAGAAAGAAGTGGCAACCTGTTCCAGTATTCTTGCCTGGGAAATCCCATGGACAGAGGAGAATTGCAGCCTTCAGTCCTTGGGGGTCACAAAGATTTGGACATGACTGAGCAACTAAGCACTCACAGTAACAGGATATGTTTGATTTCTTAAAGAATTTTAGTATGGACTTTTTTATCATCCAGTCTTCTGGATAAAAAACCCTAAAATAATATGACAATGTACACAAAATGTATAAATACTATTATATTCAGCTGGCTTACAATAAGCAAAGGATTCCGTTGTAGATGTAATAAAATTCTATACAAATGCTCTCTGTTTCCAGTGAAACCTGCCATGAGGTTGGTTCTGCAAAACTCCCTGTGTGATGACAGAGCTGACCCATCTCTGAGTGAATCCACAGGGCTGGGGTCAGACTTATCATTATCCTGGTGGTTTAGCCTGACCAGTCAAACATTTTGCAGTGCTGTCCTATAATTTGAGATGGAAGCATTTCAAAAAACGAAAGGCATGATTCCAACGTTCAAAGCCTTTGCCCTTCTTTGTAGCAGTATCTTTGCAGCTGGATGAACAAACAACAGCGATCAGATGGCAGAACTCATCTAGCTGTTGGGATAAGGAGAGCATGATCACTTCTGCATGGATTGGCTAGTCTGTGTCAATTCATGGATTTAAGCTGCTCCCCAACACCAGCTAGCTTCAGGCCAAATGCCATTGATCATAAGGAGAACAGAGCAAGAAGCTATTGGTCTTATGAGAGGAAACCCATCCCATTTACTAGGAAAAAAAAAGTTAAGCATATATCTCTCTGACATGATGTACTCTGCGTATAAGTTAAAAAAGCAGGGTGACAATATACAGCCTTGAGGTGCTCCTTGCACAACAGATGTGTTTATCATTATTCATCAAGCTATAACTCAACTGTCTATTGGAGAAAGTAAGATTTTCTAACCTTCTATTAAGATATTTTAGCTGTTTGAATTGTTTTGTGTTACATCATCTATAGAAAGACTATCAGTGAAAAGGGGGCTTGATAACTGGAAAGGTGGTGACAAGTGAGAAAGCAGATGATTAGCAAGTCTTGGGGTGAAGATGAGCAGGATCTAAGTACTGTTTGGTGATGGTGCCATCTCATTTGCACCTCTTTAAGCTTGTCCTTATCTGTGGATTGCTCCTGAAGATGTATTTTAAGAAGAACAGTAAAGCAGAGCGAATATTTTTTACCTCATATAGGACAAAACATTTTGCTATCAAGGACATTTAATGTGTTTCTTCAAACTTTGGACCAAAAATAGTCAAACTGCATTAAAAAAAATAAAGGCATTATGCCAACTCTATATGATCATCTCTGGTCATTCGAAGTCAAATCCTGGGAATATTTATTAGATCAATCAAAAAATAAGGAATGTCAGCCACTCACATGACACATTTGAGTTGCCTCTTTATATAATGTTGAGTCAGCCAAAAAGTTCATTCAAGTTTAAGTGAAAATAAAAGACACATTTTTCATTTTCATCAAGGACTTTATTGAACAAGGTATTCACTAACCTAACAAACTTTTTGGTCAACCCAATATTTCAAAAATACATAATTGGAGAAAATAATCAAACATGGCTGTCATTTGGGTCAAAAAACATTGTCTGTTGTCCCTTGTACCACTCAAAGTACTGTATATATTTTTGCATCTAAGATGCCATGTGTTGTAGCATAAGTTAACACCAAGGAAAAATAAAGTTGCTAAATTGATAAGCCATCAGTTATAAGAAGCATTACAGCTTTAGAAATATTATAATATGAAAAAATGGTATGCTGTAAAATTAAATAAACTGTTCGAAATGTGCTCATTTATTTTCATCTCTATGCAAATGACCATAGAGCGAACCACCAGATTGTCACATGAACTATGTTTTTTAATAGAACTCCTTCAAACTGAGTCTCATCTCTCTGGCTTATTTCACCATAATTCATTCTTCTCCCAGGAACCTTGGTGATCCTTTCAAATTGTAAATTTTAATGTGGCAAAAATACCTCTGTAATTTCTCATTGTTCTCATGATAACATTGCAAAATGGCAGAACTACAGAGATCAGATTGCTTCAAACTTTGGGTCTTTCAAGAATTTCCTGAAGCAGGGTTTGTGTACCATTAAAAAAAAAAAAAAAACTATGCCAAAGTTTCTTTGAGCCCCTCTTTTGGGTGGGGGAGGGGGCAAGAATACTGGAGTGGGTTGCCATTCCTTTCTCCAAAAAATCTTCCTGACCCAGGGATTGAACCCGGGTCTCCCGCATTGTAGGCAGGTGCTTTACCATCTGAGCCACCAGGAAAATCCATGGGGCCTCCCAGGTGCCTCAGAAGTTAAAGCATCTGCCTGCAATGTGGGAGACCTGGGTTCAATCCCTGGGTCAGGAAGATCCCCTGGAGAAGGAAATGGCAACCCACTCCAGTATTCTTGGCTGGAAAGTCCCATGGATGGAGGGGCCTGGTGGGCTACAGTCCACGGGATCACAAAGAGTCGGACACAACTGAGTGACTTCACTATGCAAAAGTATATTTAATTTTTGGTTACCTTTCTTGGATTTAAGTGAGTTATTTGAGCAAAGATGCTATGGTAAATTGGATTTCCAAAGTTGCAGACAGCATACTTCCGTCCTCTCATCTTTTTTTTTTTTTTTGAACTTGGTTGTTCAGCTTTTGGGAACTTAGTCCCCAACAACATATTGGCCTGGGCCCTCATACTGTCAAGGTGTGCAGTCCTAACCATTGGAAAGCCAGGGAATTTGCAGTATTTCTCAGCTTACAGACTTTTTCGCATGATCGCCTTGAATCTATCAAGAGGAGTGTATATTTCTTCTGTTGGATGTGCCTGTTACTTCCTTTGCACTTTGCCCAATAATGTATGCCAGAAGAAAAAAAAAAAAGAAGCCCTTCTTTCTATTTATACATGTATTTATGAAAGGTAGTTGACTTACAATATTACATTAGTTTCAGTTATGCAACATCGTGATTCAAATTTTTATAGATCATACTCCATTTGAAGTTATTATAAAATATTGGCTATATTTCCTGTGCTATAGAATATATCCTTGCAGTTTATTTTATAATGGCATTTTGTACCTCTTACAGTAGAATACTCAGTTCAGTTCAGTTCAGTCGCTCAGTTGTGTCCAACTCTTTGCAACCCCATGGACTGCAAAACGCCAGGCCTCCCTGTCAATCACCAACTCCCAGAGTTTACTGAAGCTCATGTCCGTTGAGCTGGTGATGGCATCCAACAATCTCATCCTCTGTCATCCCCTTTTCCTCCTGCCCTCAATCTTTCCCAGCATCAGGGTCTTTTCCAGTGAGTCAGTTCTTTGCATCAGGTGGCCAAAATATTGGAGTTTCAGCTTCAACATCGGTCCTTCCAATGAATATTCAGGACTGATTTCCTTCAGGATGGACTGGTTGCATCTCCTGGAAGTCCAAGGGACTACTACTCAGTCATAAAAACTAATGAAATTCTACCATTTGCAACAACATGCTTGAACCTGGAGGATATTAGTATGTGTTAGTCACTCAGTCATGTCCAACTCTTTGCAACCCCATGGACTGTAGCTTTCCAGGATCCTCTGCCTATGGCATTTTCTAGGCTAGAATACTGGAGTGGGTAGCATTTCCTTCTCCAGGGCATCTTCCCAACCCAGGGATAGACACCATGTCTCTTGCATTGCAGGCAGACTCTTTACCATCTGAGCCACTAGGGAAACTTAGAGGGTATTGTGTTCAGTGAAATAAGTCAGAGAATAGCAAATACTATATGTGCTCACTTAAATGTGGAATAAAAATAAAACAAATGAATACACAGAACCCAGAAGTGAGGTGATGCTACTCCCAAAGCTGGCTTTAGAAGATGCCCAGCGTCTGCTTTCAGGTACTAGAGGTGCTTCCTCTTTGGAAGGCGGCTGCCATGCTGTGCGGAAGCCCAGGCAGCCCGTGGAGGGTGGGTCAGGCCCCCTCACCTGTTGGCGGCCTCCCTTGGACTCCCAGCAGATGGCCAGCAGCTGCTGCAGCACAGGAGCTGGGCCGATTTAAAGCCTGCAGCACTGCCAGCCACAGCTCAGTGCTGCCTGGTGGAGAGCCCAGGGGCGACCACACCGAGCAGCAGAACTCCCAAGCTGAGTCTTGAGGAGCACTCGGCCTCAGAGTCGGAAGCAAATAAAATGATATTCTTCCAGCTTTACTGCTGCTGCTGCTGCTAAGTCGCTTCAGTCATGTCCGACTCTGTGCAACCCCGTAGAGGGCAGCCCACCAGGCTCCTCCATCCACAGGACTCTAGGCAAGAATACTGGAGTGGGTTGCCATTTCCATCTCCAATTGCAGCTTTACTAAGATGTGATCAATATACAACATTGCATAGTTTTAACATGTACAGTGTGTTCATGTGATATATATATATATTTCAACATGATGAACACTTTTTAAATAGATTTGGGGATAATTTCTTATGTAGCAACAGAGAAATGAAAGCTCATTTCTATAGGGGAATTTTTCATGGGAAAAGTCCTTGATGCTGAGAAAGATGGAAGGCAAAAGGAGAAGGGGGCAACAGAGGATGAGATGGTTAGACAATATCACCGACTCAAAGGACATGAATTTGAAGAGCTCCAGGAAACAGTGAAGGGCAGAGGAGCCTGGAGTGCAGCAGTACGTGGGGTTGGGAAGAGTCAGACATGACTTAGAGACTGAAAAACAATAACATACCTTGCAAAAAAGAATGAAAAGATGAAGATTGGATTTATCACTACAAATTTCTGGAGAAAGAATCATTTAAACAATATGGTAAAAATATGGAACCACTAGAGGAAAAAAAATGGCACTTATTTTTAGAAACTAACCAAGCATTGTGGCATCTTAGGCATGTGCATATGTGGGAAAAGAAAAGACCTTTTATTTGATAGTTTTTATTTTTATTTAATTTGGCAACAAGCTAGATTGACAATAGGTTAAATTATGAATCTGCTGTTTTGCTTTCTTTTTCACTTAAAGAATAAGATTTTGACTAAATAAATAGTTATAGAATGGAGAACCAGCAAAGGACAGTGTCCTGTGATTGTCATTGGTGAAATAACAAACATAGAAATATCAGGAGTAATTTGGGGATTGTGTGTGTGTGTGTGTGTGTGTGTGCTCAGTTGCGTTTGATTCTTTGTGACCCCATGGACCCTCACCCGCCAGGCTCTTCTGTCCGTGGGATTCTCCAGACAAGAATACTGCAGCAGGTTGCCATTTCCTACTCCAGGGGATCTTCCCAACCCAGAGATTGAACCTGTGTCTCCTGCATTGACAGGCACATTCTTTATGACTAATACCACCTGGAAAGCCCAATTTGGGGATTAAGAGCCTGAAATGACTTGTACAGGCTCTTCACTTGTATGCTCACAAAGTAACTATAACGGTAGCGTGACAGAATTGCTCGGCCTCTTCATTGTGTCTCAGTCAATAGCTCAGCAAGATTATTTTTTTAATGTATACATATATTCATGTGGACCATTTTTAAAGTCTTTATTGAATTTCTTATAGCATCATTTCTGTTTTATGTTGTACTGTTTTGGCCACAAGGCGTGTGGGATTTTAGCTCCCTGACCAAGGATTGAACCTACACCCCTCATATTGGAAGGCAATGTCTTAACCACGGGACAGCCAGGAAAGCCCCAAGAGTTAGGATAAAGCTATCCCTGTGACTAAGGGGGAAAGAATCGGCTAGTGCCCGGAAGTGTAACAGAGGCTGGGAGACCAAGGGTGCACGTGTCTCCGCCCCTTTCCAATCGACCTGCTTGTTATCCCCTTTGCTTGTGCAGCAGAGAAAAGGCTAAGGGAACTAAGTATGGTTATTTTTGCAAACTGAGATGCCAAGTTCCCAGGTCCTGGAGATTACAAGATGATTTGAGGAGATTTAAATGACGATTTTCAATTCTAGTAATTTTCGTTTAACCTCTGACTTTTGAGCTTAATCTCAACTTAAAACACAACTCTGCTATGAATCAATGGGTGCCTGGTACGAGCAGCGAGGGATTGGAATCAGATAGTCTGGGATTTGATTCAGAGCTCTTCAAATGCCAGTCTTGCGCTCTGTAATACCCTCCTCATTTCATAAATGCAGGTCAGGCTATTGTAAGGATTAAAGAGAATTTGTGTATATATGTGTGCAACTTCTGGCATGTCATCTGACACTTCTAAAGTACAGAAGTGACGAAACCATTGGTACATCAGCTAGATCTGCTGAGAGGACTGGGTTAATGCCTGTCCAGAGCATTGTGAATCTGTCTCCTCTTTGCACTTCTATCTCCTTAGCGTCTCTAATCTCTTTTCTTTTATTGGTATGTCCTGCAGTTCTGAGCTCAAAAGCTGTGATTTAGCAAGAATGGAAAATAAAACAATACCATTTCCCTCAAGCAAGCCTCCCTCAGGATTGCTGCTCTAAGAGGCTCTGAAGGTCATTATCAAGTACAGAGAGAGAGAGAAAATGGGAGAATCAGGTTGAAGAGCTTCTAAATTTGTTGAAATTGTGATAAGGAAATTTTATTTTTCAGAAAATATGAAATAAATTATGGAAAGGAAAGACAAACATCAAAATTAATATGTGTTTATTTTTAGAAATTGCACTATCAAGTCTTAAACTTTCATTGAAGGAACAATGTAAGAAAACATTTTTAAAATATTGATGTTCACTAATATTCTAGGTGCTGCTGGAAATGCATTAAAGATGGAATTGCCAATTATATAACACATCAGTGGTCTTGGAAGGTTAGAATGCCCTTGGAACTTGCTGAGATTACTTCTGATTGGTAATTGGAGAGAAATTCCATGCAGTCAGATTAATAGTTCACATTACATCTGTCATATGAGTATAACCATAAGTATTATGGTTCAGAAATTCATCTGATGTAACTTTCATGTCATTTATCTCAGGAAACCCAAGTTACGGGGAATGACAATTTTCTTTACCTTAAAACTGTTTAAATGGCTACTGTATTTGTTAATATTTTAGGTGCCTGAAATAATATAACAAATAAATAACAAATGTGTTGAGTGAACAGAATAAACTGGTATTTAATATATTTAAAATTGTTCAGTTGCTAGCAATGCTTATGAGGCAAAATAACACAAAGAAACATTGTTAGTGGTATAGATTACTTGATACTTTGTGATATTTAAGAAATTGTATAAATTCTAATACAAGAACATCTGACATATTATATCACATTTGAGACAAAGAAAGATGGATAAAGCCGGTCAGATAGTTTAGCTTCTGATATTGACGGCAAGGCAAAACTTTAGAAAAATCTTGTCGTATTCTCAAATATTGACTGAATCACAAAAGCTATGTAAATAGCAGGAATATCTGTACCATCTTCTAAATGACCATTTTAGCTGTTATACATCCGTGCATTTAACTTCTGTTACTTTATATCCCAGGCCCCATTTATGCCTTGACAACTTTCCTTGTAAAATATCCTTTGCCTTTATCCCTTCCTATGATAGCATGTATCCCATTTTAAAATGAACCCTTTCACTCTGGGACGTGATCCATTTTTACTTTGTGTGTCATGTTCATTCATCCAATAAACATTTGCAGCTGTTGATACGCCTCAGGTTATTGTCTACCCAAGGAAGAGGAGCCTGGATGCCTAGAGATAAGGCCCTTAGGTTCTTCTCATACGTCATCAGTAGTCTCCAGGTAGGCACGGATGACATCAGGCCAAGCAGAAGGGATGACGTATCCAAAGATGAGAAACATGAAACATCATGTTCGTAAAATTTAAATACCCAAAACTTGTACCTAGATAGACAAGCTTAGATAACCAAGAGTGGCTGGGTTTCTCAGTCCATCTCTTATTACTTAATTGCTTTGGGTCAGCAGAGTACTTAATATTTATTGAGTAGCTAAGATGCTCTGGCTTCCCTGGTGGCTCAGATGGTAAAGAATCTGCCTGCAATGTAGGAGACCTGGGTTCGATCTCTGGGTTGGAAAGATCCCTGGAGGAGGGGATGGAAACCCATTCCAGTATTCAGAGAATTTCATAGACAGAGGAGCCTGGCAGGCTACAGTCCGTGGGGTCACAAACAGTCAGACATGACTGAGCGACTAACACTTTGACTTCTAAGATGCTGTAGGCTCTGTGTTAATCATATTACATTAAGCTGCTGTATAACATAGGGAGCTCAGCTCAGCGCTCTGTGATGACCTAGAGGGGTGGGATGGTAGGGGGAGGGAGGTACAAGAGCAAGGGGATATATGTGAACCCACTCCAGTATTCTTGCCTGGAAAATCCCATGGACAGATGAGCCTAGTGGGCTACAGTCCATGGGGTCGCAAAGAGTCGAACATGACTGAGCAACTTGACTTCACACAGCTGATTTACTTCGTTGTACAGCATTAACTAGCACAGCATTGTAAAGCAATTATACTCCAATAGAATATCTTTCATTAATAATAAATAATTATGATGGCAACCCTTTGTGATAGTTCATGTTATGGTGCCTATTTTAAACATTGTAGAAATGAGATGCAGAGCTGTGGAGTAACCGGCCAGAGGTCTGATTCCCAGCAAGCCAGGGTTACTTGTTTCAAACCTGAAGCTCTGGTTCTGAACCATTCCTGTGCTGAGTCCTTCGAGCTCCAGCAGTTTCAATAATAAAATAGAGAAAATTCTTTCTCCACAGAGCTGTTACAAAGATCAAATCTCCGAATCTCTAAATCCATTTCAAAAGTGGCCATCCTTTTGCCCGAAAGGATTGCAAAAACCTGTGCCGTCCCCCAGGCTGAAGGGCCCCCGGCCAGAGGACACAGACAGCAAGCCGACTGAGGACTGGCTTTTGTAGCTGCTCACCCGTCACCTGGCAAACCCATCTTCTGGGCCCAGGGGATGGGTCTCACAGTGGCTGCGGACACCTCATTCCTGTTGTAACTCTTAGGAGCAACTCCTCAGTTCCGCAGAAGCTAAAACAAGACTTATTTTCACGGAATAGAATCATTTTCATGATACAGCCCCAGCTACTTCTTTCCACAGCCGATTTTGTTCCTGGGTCTTCACTCAGTTCATACCAGATCACTTGAGATCGTTGGGTTTGTCCTGCCATTATTTCTGTGATGTTTGGGAGATCTACCTCTCCCGTCTAGGAAAACCATCCCAACTCTTTGGTCTAACCAACTTTAACTGCTCCACCAAATACCAGATCACCATCTCCAGAGCCTTGTTTAACATCCTGCTGGGACCCAAAATTGTCTTCTTTCATATTTCCCTAGCACCTTAGTTAGTCCTGTTTTTGTTAGAACACAGCTCACGCTACTTTGTGTGTGTATATATATATATATATATATTTTTTTTTTTTTTCTGGTGGCTCAGGTGGTTAAGAATCTCCCTGCAATACAGGAGACCTGGGTTTGATCCCTGGGTCAGGAAGATACCCTGGGAAAGAAAATGGCAACCCATTCCAGTATTCTTGCCTGGGAAATCCATGGTTAGAAGAGCCTACTGAGCTACAGTCCATGGGATCACAAAGAGTCATATATTTTTATATCTGTGTTCCTTTTCAGTCTGTGAAATACTTAGCGGAGAACTTTCGGTTCATCCTCATATCCTCATCATAGTTTGCTACACTTACTAAGTGAAAGTGAAAGTCTTGGTCTCAGTCATGTCTGACTCTTTGCAACCCTATGGACTGTAGCCCACCAGGGCTATTCTCCAGGCAAGAATTCCATGGAATTCTCCAGACAAAAATATTGGAGTGGATCACCATTCCCTTCTCCAGGGGATCTTCCCAACCCAGGGATCGAACCCAAATCTCCTGCACTGACAGGCAGATTCTTTACCTCCTGAATCACAGGGAAGCCCGCACTTAGTAGGTGCTTAGTAAATGTTAGGTGTGATTTAAACAAAATCGTATGGGTAACTATACAAATTTCATCCTTTCTTCTTAAAATTGATGATGGAGAAAGCAAATGATAAATAAAAGTAAGAAGATAAGTATTGTTAGGTTTTATATTCTCTGCTTTATTCAGTATGGTGACTTATACTTAGTTCTATATGTCTTTGATGGGAATATTGCAATTTTTTTCCTAGTCATCTTAACTTCTCTCTACTTATCTGAGGGTTATTTTCTCAGTAATTGGGAGTGTATTCATTTAACCTTCTGTCATTTACAAGATGCTTATAATTTTGATTCACAATACCAATGGCTCCATGCAATGGAGCAGACTAACAGAACTGAATTGGAGCTTTCAGTTCTGACTTGATTTGATTGTCCAGGGTACAGAAAGAGAGGTAATAGGGGACACAGAGAAGTATCTCATGACAATGACACGTAATAACTTGCCCAAAGATCGAGGGTTCTTTGAACATTCTCTACATTTCTTCATAGAGCAGGATGAATAAAAATCCTCCAGAGTAAGATTATCTGAGGCAAACGTAATATTTCCCCCTTTTGTCCAATACAGAAAGAACATTTGGCACTTATTGTATGCTTCTTTGTAGAATAGTTATATCCTAGTTTGATTCAGAGATTTTTCTTCTACTACACAGCTCTTGTGTGTGTGTGGGGGGGGGGGGAAGGACTGATATATGGTTCATTTTCATTTATTATTTGCACCTAAAATTGTGTTTGCTTCTCAAAGAAATCTACTCGAGAAAATAACAAAAGACCAATGAATTAGTCATTACATGCATTCCACATATCCATGAAAATACAGTAATCAATTTGCAAAACTTTACAAGGACAATAATGATAATGACCAAATAGTGTTTTAAACATAGGAGAATAGTCATCAAAATTATTGAGTTCAACTTTAGTTCGGCACATTTTTGCCTCTATAGACTGAGGTTTGAAAATTTTGCTTCTCATTATTTCATGCTAATATTAACAGAATTTATTCAGTTTGGAAAGTGCCACCAACCTGCTTGGTACTTTGGAGAATGTGTTTATTGAAGGCAAATTTACCTAATAATGTCAAAGAAAAAGACAGAGCAACCAACTGAAGGAGATTTTTACCAAACACTTGATTCTATATGAAGCTGAATATAAACTTTCTAGAATGTAATTTATTATCGAAGAATGTGCTTGAATTTGTGGTATATATTCAACTATTTCATGTAACTTGAACTTTAATTTTTAATGATTCTATGCTCAACAGAACGATGTCATAATAATTTTAGCTGTGTGTGCTTAGTCACTCAGGCGTGTCCAACTCTTTGTGACCCTATGGAGGCCACCAGGCTCCTCTGTCCATGGGATTCTCCCAGCAAGAATAGTGGAGTGGGTTGCAATGTGTTCCTCCAAGGGATCTTCCCCACCCAGGAATCAAACCCAGGTCTCCCACACTGCAGGCAGATTCTTTACCATCTGAGCCACCACCCTTTTCCAGCTATAACTGTCAGCAAAAATCATCAGCATTGAAAAATCAGCATAGTAGGGTACTTGCAAGCGTGCTGATACTCTTCCATAAATGTGAGAAAGTAGACACAATGGATATGCTTTTTTTGAAGAATAACTTCAAAAGTTTTTACCTATATCATCTTTGTATATATCATATAATAGCAAATATGAAAACAATTAAAAAGAGGAAATATAACTGAAATTTTTGTTTCAGTTAAAAAATTTTTATGGTTTATCAGCAATAAGATAAACAATGTGATGTGACCAAAACTATGTTTTGAAAGTTCATCCATGCACAGAGTCTAAATCTCTCATAAAGAAAAACCAAAAACAGCCATTGAACAGTGTCAAATTTTTGTCCAATTGCATGTGAATATTGTGTCAGATTTGATTAATTTGTCTTCTTTTTCTTGTTCTTAGTCACTCAGTCGTGTCTGACTCTTTGCAACCCCATGGGACTATAGCCTGCCAGGCTCCTCTGTCTGTGGGATTATCCAGGCAAGAATACTGGAGTGGGTTGAAGCTATTTTAATCTCACCATCTCTGGACTTTAATTGGTGTGCTTAGACAAACAATATTTAATGTGATTATCAATTTTATTTTCTGTTGTTGTTCAGTCACTAAGTCATATCCAATTCTTTGTGACCCCATGGACTGCAGCACATCAGGCTTCCCTGTCCTTCACTATCTCCTGGAGTTTGCTCAACCTCATGAGTCAGTGATACCATCCAACCATCTCATCCTCTGTCATAAATTACACCTTTTTGATAACTGTGTTCTATTTTTTTAAATTTGTTCTTCATTTTTTTCCTTCTTTATTTTGCCTTCCCTGATCTTGAGGTTTTTTGTTTGTTTTTTAATAACTCTGATTTGATCTTCTCTGTTGACTTATTTTAATATTTATTTTTACAAATCTACTTTAGTGGTTATCCATGGTATACAATATACATTAAAAAAAATCTGATTCTAAATTCAAATGATGTTATAGACCTCCACACGCAGTAGTAAAAGTTGTGTCGTGGTGTATTCCCAATTCCTCTCTCTCACTCTGTGCCGCATCTGTTGTTTATTTCAGTTTTACATATACTATGAAAATAATACATTGATGTAAATTTGCCTTGAAGAGAAGTTATTTTTTATAGCAACAAAAAATAAGAAATCATATTTCACCTTTATTCTCATTTGATGCTCTATTTCTTTGAATAGGTCAAGTTTTCTGATGTCATTTCAGCTGCTTGAAGAATGCCATTTATTAATATTTATTATAAAGCGGATTCTGACAGTGAATCATTTCAGTTTTGTTTGTGAGAGTCTGTATTTCTCCTCCACTTGTGAAGTATGTCTGTTTCCTATTATGATATATCCATTTGATTCTGTCTTATAATTTCAATTTCTTTACTGAAATTGCCTCACTGTCCTTGTGTTTTGTCTACCTTTACAAATTAGAGCTCTTATCCTATTATTACATTTCTTTTTCATTATATGTTTGATGGCTTCAACATTTGTGTTGTATCTTGAGCTTGTATGATTGCTTTGTACCTTCAGACTGTGCTTTTTCATAGCTTGTTTATTATGTCCCAAATAATGTTGTTAAAAGCTGGATATGCTTCTTATCAGTTTTTCATCTTCCTTTTGCTTTATGTGCCAGGGAATTTGTCTCTTGCAGCATTCCTAGATCTATTCCGATTTACTTGCACCCAGTGCGTGTTGGTGTGGCGGTGGAGGGCAAGGCGGGGTTATGTATTTTCTAGTGTTCTGATCGGGTGTTCATCTTAGGTGGTATAGCACGTCTGTGTCATGAGGGTATGGCTCTTAAATGTATTCCTGCTCCCTTGGGGAAGTAGCTGAACTATCTCTAGGCTCAGCCATCCATGTGAAACAATATGAGAAAGGCATTAAGTTTCTCATAGAATGTCCAGCCTCGCAGGTACTTCTGCCCCCTGCTTTGGCTCTTGTTCACTTCCTCCAAGTGGCTCCCGCCCTCAGGCTACAGGGTTCAGCTGCTGCTCTCCTATTTCCTCCCTCCTCCTTCTCTTCCTGGTCCCTCACTCTCCTTTCCTCTCCCTCCTTCCCCCAGAAGATTAAGGCATTTGTCTCCTAGGAAAGATAGGAAGGATGGCTTTGTGTGAATTTTAGCCTTGGCTGAAGCTTTCTCAGGGTTGTCTTCAACTATGTATACTTGCTGTGGTTTTTGGAAGAAAAACTTGCAGAAAGGCATGAAACTACCATGCTACGGCCCCAGGTGCTTTAATTCTCTTCCTAATCTATAGTTCCTTTTGGTAATTTGTCAAAAAATATCTAGCTGAACTTCTTACCACCTTATGTGACTTTTAGGTGGCTTTTTAAGGGGCATCCATTCCTCAAAGTCTCTGGTTCTCTTTTTTTTTCCTGCACTGCTCACTGTCTTTTGGGGTACCAAGTTGAACGTTTACTCTGTAACCTCAGTTCTCTGATGATTTCTAGGGAAGTCTTGAATTGGAGTTTGTCTAGATGTTTTTTTTTTTCATATTTAAAGTTTGAAAATGAGCTCTCCTCTCCTTATTTAAGTTAGAACGAGAAATTCTTGTCTAATGTCTTTTTTTTTTTTTGCTGTGAGTTCATCCCTTAAAATCAATGATAACATTTAGTAAGAAGGCATCTGTATGTGTTTGCATAAATAGAGTTACTGCATGACATAATGTTTCCTTTAGGAAGAGCTCCCATAATCTTATTAGTCAGAACATATGTAGTTTCCCCTAACAACACTGATATCTCATTAATTTATACATATATAATTTTATAGATAAGAAATGGATTCACTGACATGTCTTCTCTTTACACATCACTTGATGCAAACCTAAAAGTCAAACTGGCGTTCCAACTTCTCTTCCCATGTAGACCACCATTGTTTCCATTCCTGGTACTATTCCTGGCAGTACTTCATCGCCATCTATATTTTTACTTCTTTTTATGCTGTATTTTTATCTCATCCTATTTCTTATACCATATGATTTCTCATGAGCCATCTGAAATTTTTTTCTAAAGTAGCTTTGGGACTAAATGTAAAAAAAGACAAATTAAAAAAACTAATAAAAGGAAGACGAAGAAGAGGAAAGGGTCAGACATAAACAAGACCGTGTATAAATATGTTGTGAGCAATACAATGATTGATTTCAATAAAGAATGTCAAAATAAATTGCACATTTTAGCAAGAATTTGAAAAAAGTCTAAAATACTTAGAAGGGGGTAAATTGTAAAAATGATAAAAAAGAATTTGCACTTTTATTGGTAGCTTAAATGTGAAAAACAATATTGTTTTCTTTAAAAAATTAGTGTTAAGTCCCAATCTACTGTCAATAATGCAATAGCATAGCATGGACATGTCATGCTTTTTCTCTTTTCTTTTAATTTATTTTTTTTTAATTGAAGGATAATTACTTTACAGAATTTCTTCGGTTTCTGCCAAACAGCAACATGAATCAGCCATAGGCATAGATATGTCATATTTAAAAGCATTTGAGACCAAGACTAACACAATACTGGGGTTAATAGAAAATACTGTTGGGAATTTGTGATGGAGCAGACTGGGATTCTGATGATCTTGGTTTCTATTCTTTATCTGTCACTAGTAGCATGACCTTGGTCAAGGTCCTTAATCTTTCTGAGCTTTGTTTTCTTCCTCTATGAAATGAGAGGTTTAGGTCTGATTATCTTGGAGTTTCAAAAGTCTATACCTATAAAAGTAGGTTTGGGCAAGCTGTGTTGTGCATTTAACGGCAAAGCCAAGGATTTTGGACTTGATCCTCTAGTAAAAGGAAACTTTTTGAAGGTGTATGAGCAGGAGGTTGGCTGGAGCATTTGAAGAAGGCGTTGCCTTGGAGGGAAGTGTTGAGCAAATGGGTGAGATGGGGAGTGATGCTCTGGACTAGTGGGTGACACACGGTATGGTGTTTATGATATGCTGACCTAGATGGCAGCTCGTGGATCAATAATGCAGGACGCAAGGTTTTGTATTAACTTAGAGCTAACACAGTATGAAACGAGAACAATAATGATTTAGGAGATGGCTTAGGATAACCAACAGGCTTCTCTGATGGCTCAGACAGAAAAGAATCTGCCTGCAATGCAGGGGACCTGAGTTCAATCCCTAGATTGGGAAGATCCCCTGGAGAAGAGAATGGCAACCCACTCCAGTATTCTTGCCTGGAGAATTCCATGGACAGAGGAGCCTGGTGGGCTACAGTCCATGGGGTCACAAACAGTCAGGCATGACTGAACAACTAAACATCTTCACATTTAGGATAACCAATACTACGTGTGCCCTATGCATTCAAGAATTTGTCTCAAGGCACACTTTGCCTTTCAACAGGCAAGTTCCCCTTGTTTCTGCTCAGAGCTTTACTGTGTTTATATAATTAAATACCAAAGTGTTCTGTTCACCTAATACAGTGAAACTTTTGAGCGACTTCACTTTGACTTTTCACTTTCATGCACTGGAGAAGGAAATGGCAATCCACTCCAGTGTTCTTGCCTAGAGAATCCCAGGGATGGGGGAGCCTGGTGGGCTGCCGTCTATGGAGTGTCAGAGTCGGCCACGACTGAAGCAACTTAGCAGCAGCAGCAGCAGCAGGGTGATCTTAGCCCTGAGTAATCTACCTTTCACTGTAACTGAGACATCACAAGGGAATTCCTATATTTGGGAGAAATACTCAAGACTCTTGTCCAAACTGCACCCCTCCACTGCCGAAACTGTGTTGTATCCTCCCCATAGTAAACTTCACACAGGCCAGGTTGTGCCATCCATGACTATTCCCTATTGATGGATGACACAGACTGGGCTTTATGAAGCTTAGAAATGTAATCCCTGGCTTACTAAAGACAAATGAACCTGGTTGATACCTGCTGTTCACAGCACCCACCTTTAACCTTCCTAAGTGTTTATATTTTAATAATACATTTTACAGGCACATGATTTGGAAGCTATTCAGTACTAGCTAGACATAAGTGTACATTTTCCTCTTCAGATTCACTCAGTCCAGACATTCCATTTTAAGTACTCTATGATTGAGAACTGCCTGTTTAGGATATGTGCAAACTCTCTTTAGGATACTCTAAGACATATAAAAAAATAATACATGTCACACCTCACACGCTCATCTCAATCCTGTCTTCCCAACATACACAAAGAGTTAGAATGCTTGAGTTTTCCCAGATGCCTGATACCAGGCAACAGAGTATGGTTGTCAGAACAAGGCCCCTCACCCCACAAAGATACCCATGTTTTTCCCCAGAAATTGTGAATACATTGTGTTACATGGAAATTAACTTTGCTTATGGATTAGCCTTGAGATGAGAAGATGACCTTGATATGGGGATGATTCGTGTTGACCCAATATAATCACAAGTTCAGTTCAGTTCAGTCCCTCAGTCGTGTCTGACTCTTTGCGACCCAGGAATCACAGCACGCCAGGCCTCCCTGTCCATCACCAACTCCCAGAGTTCACTTAAACTCACGTCCATCAAGTCGGTGATGCCATCCAGCCATCTCATCCTCTGTCATCCCCCCTCCCTCCTGCCCCCAATCCCTCCCAGCATCAGAGTCTTTTCCAATGAGTCAACTCTTTCTATGAGGTGGCTAAAGTACTGGAGTTTCAGCTTCAACATCAGTCCTTCCAATGAACACCCAGGACTGATCTCCTTTAGAATGAACTGGTTGGATCTCCTTGCAGTCCAAGGGACTCTTAGGAGTCTTCTCCAACACCACAGTTCAAAAGCATCAATTCTTCGGCGCTCATCTTTTTTCACGCTTCAACTCTCACATCCATACATGACCACCAGAAAAACCATAGCCTTGACTAGACAGACCTTGGTTGGCAAAGTAATGTCTCTTTTTAAATATATTATCTAGGTTGGTCATAATTTTCCTTCCAAGGAGTAAGCGTTTTTTAATTTCATGGCTGCAATCACCATCTGCAGTGATTTTGGAGCCTCCCAAAATAAAGTCTGACACTGCTTCCACTGTTTCCCCATCTACTTCCCATGAAGTGATGGGACCAGATGCCATGATCTTCGTTTTCTGAATGTTGAGCTTTAAGCCCACTTTTTCACTCTCCTCTTTCACTTTCATCAAGAGGCTCTTTAGCTCCTCTTCACTTTCTGCCATAAGGGTGGTGTCATCTGCATATCTGAGGTTATTGATATTTCTCCCAGCAATCTTGATTCCAGCTTGTGCTCTTCCAGCCCAGCATTTCTCATGATGTACTCTGCATAGAAGTTAAATAAGCAGGGTGACAATAGAGAGCCCTGACATACTCCTTTTCCTATTTGGAACCAGTCTGTTGTCCCACGTCCAGTTCTAACTGTTGCTTGCTGACCTGCATGTAGATTTCTCAAGAGGCAGGTCAGGTGGTCTGGTATTCCCATCTCTTTCAGAATTTTCCACAGTTTATTGAGGGTCCTTATAAATGAAAAAGGGAGGGGAGACAGGTCAGAGTGATGCAGTGTAAGAACTTGATATGATGTTGACTGCTGTGAAGATGGAGGGAGAGGACTCTGAGCCAAGGAATGTGGTTGGCCCCGGAAACTGGAAAAGTGTGAAGCACATGCATTCCTCCCTGCTGCCTCCAGAGAGGAACACAGGCCTGCTGACTCCTTGATTGAATCCTAGTGAACTCACTGCAGACCCCTGACCTCTACAATTATGAAATAATGTATTTCTAATAATGCTGTTTCTAATAATATATTTCTAATCACCATTAAATTTGTGGCAAATTGCTACAATAGCAATAGGAAACTAATGCACAGGGGTTTGTAAAATTCATGAGAATTTGGAACAGTGCAAATGACATCATCACTTGTTCAGTATTTTATATGAAAAGAAATTCAAAGCCAACTATTCCTTAAGTTCAAGGTCAAACAGAAGCTTCTTGCTTTGATGGGTTAGCTTGCTCTCCACAGGGAGACAATAGATAATAAGAACTGTGTGTTGGTTTTCTCCTATTTATCTCATAATCTAGGAGAGTACGAATTAAGCTTTATGGCTAACTTATGACTTTCTACAAATTTCTTATTCTGAACTTTCTTTTTCTTTCTTTTTTTTAACCTGAATTTTCTTTTCCCGATTTTTACACTAAGAATTAATCTTGTACTCGGAGTAGTAGTTTTGATAATATCATCTTCGAAAACATTTGTGGAGAGAAAGAATTAAAGTACATTTAAAAAACTGATAAATGAAACATAGCTTGATTTTAACTGATGAGGTATAAATAATCAATATCAGGCAATGGCACCCCACTCCAGTACTCTTGCCTGGAAAATCCCATGGATGGAGGAGCCTGGTAGGCTGCAGTCCATGGGGTCGCCAAGAGTTGGACACGACTAAGTGACTTCACTTCACTTTCACATGATCAAGAACCAGAAATATCAGTCTTAACTAATAAATTTAGAGTTGTCATATATGTACATTAAGATAAAAAAATTTGAAGAAAATTTTCAAAACGACTGAAGTAATAAACATTTTCTAATTCTATTTTTCTTTGTCTATTCTTATAGATGGGGTCAATGTGTTAAATCAGGGGTCAGATAGAACCAATTCAAGCATAACTTTTTGCCGAATTAATCAGTCACAGTTTATTATTTTACCACTGGAGTTTAATTAGAATTGTACTCTGGTAGAAAGAACGTCTAAACAACTGCTCTGAATCTCTTCTATCTAAGGACTATGACATATTGTACATGGCTGGTCACTACAGGATATAAATACTTGGAGTTTTTCTTAAGATCTCAAGGTATTACTTTCATTCATTGTGTAATAGCTGTATCATTTTATATTACATGAAATTTACCTCTGAAAGAATTTTGTTTTCTTATAGTCACATGCGGGCACTTGATCAAAATGCTATAGTACAGACAGCAAGTGCAATAGATTAGAAAGGGCAAGTTTGCTTGGAGTCTGGGTGAGCACTTCCTAGAAGAGTTGACGGCATGAATTAGATTCTCTTCTTGGATAAGTACAGTATTAAGAAGTGTGACTTCTCCATGTAAGCAAGTGTGTCCCGTGTGGGACCAGACACATACTGGAACCTTGATTTCAAAGTTTTTACAGTGAAGACTATTAATGGATATGAACAAATAGATAAAGACCCAAAGTTTTCATAAAAATAATCCTCAAAGTGTTCTTACACTTCGTCAATGGAATCATTTAACTCCTGTCTTTTCAGGGTTTAGTCATTATTTGTATTTATTTACTAAAAACTGAAAATAAAGAACTGCTAGGGAAACTTGCTTACTACATTGAATATTTCACAGTAAAACTTTTGTGTATGTGTGTGTGTGTGCGCATTTAAACTTGTAACTTTTGAGAGAAGAAATAGAGTGTCAGCATTGTGATAACCCCATGGACAAAACCAGCACTGAATCCAATTTCACCCTATCTTTTAGGTGTGTTGAAATAAATATTGGTAACTACAATTGAATATAGAGAGTAAGGTACACTGGACACATTTAAAAAAAAATATTGCTGGGAATTCTCTGGCAGTTCAGTGATTCAGTTCAGTTACTCAGCCATTTTCAACAATTTGTGACCCCATGGACTGCAGCGGGCCGGACTTCCCTGTCCATCACCAACTCCCAGAGGTTGCTCAATCTCCTAGCTGTTGAGTTGGTGATGCCATCCAACCATCTCATCCTTTGTAGTCCCCTTTTCCTCCCATCTCCAATCTTTTCTAGCATCAGGGACTTTTGCAATGAGTCAGTTCTTTGCATCAGGTGGCCAGAGTATTGTAGTTTCAGGTTCAGCATTAGTCCTTCCAATGAATACTCAGGACTGATTTCCTTTATGATGGACTGGTTGGATCTCCTTGTGGTCCAAGGGACTCTCAAGAGTCTCCTCCAACACCACAGTTCAAAAGCATCAATTCTTCAGTGCTCAGCTTCCTTTATAGTCCACCTCTCACATCCATACATGACTACTGGAAAAACCATAGCTTTGACTAGACAGACCTCTGTTGGCAAAGTAATGTTTCTGCTTTTTAATATGCTGTCTAGGTTGGTCATAGCTTTTCTTCCAAGGAGTCCAGTGATTAGGACTCTGCCTTTCCACTACTGGGAGCACAGGTTTTATCCCTGTTCAGGGAACTATGGTCCTACATGTGTGTACCGCATAAAATAAATAAATACATTTAAAAATTAAAAAAATATTGTTGAGCACCTATTTTATTAATTAATTGTGTTTGTAAAGAGACGGGAATACCAGACCACCTGACCTGCCTCTTAAGAAACCTATATGCAGGTCAGGAAGCAACAGTTAGAACTGGACATGGAACAACAGACTGGTTCCAAATAGGAAAAGGAGTACGTCAAGGCTGTCTATTGTTACTCTACTTATTTAACTTCTATGCAGAGTACATCATGAGAAATGCTGGGCTGGAAAAAGCACAAGCTGGAATCAAGATTGCTGGGAGAAATATTAATATACTCAAATATGCAGATGACACCACCCTTATGGGAGAAAGTGAAGAGGAACTAAAAAGCCTCCTGATGAAAGTGAAAGAGGAGAGTGAAAAAGTGGGCTTAAAGCTCAACATTCAGAAAATGAAGATCATGGCATCTGGTCCCATCACTTCATGGGAAATAGACGGGGAAACAGTAGAAACAGTGTCAGGCTTTATTTTTTTGGCTCCAAAATCACTGCAGATGGTGACTGCAGCCATGAAATTAAAAGATGCTTACTCCTTGGAAGAAAAGTTATGACCAACCTACATAGCATATTCAAAAGCAGAGACATTACTTTGCCAACAAATGTCCGTCTAGTCAAAGCTATGGTTTTTCCTGTGGTCATGTATGGATGTGAAAGTTGGACTGTGAAGAAAGCTGAGCACTGGAGAATTGATGCTTTTGAACTGTGGTGTTGGAGGAGACTCTTGAGAGTCCCTTGGACTGCAAGGAGATCCAACCAGTCCATTCTAAAGGAGATCAGGCCTGGGTGTTCATTGGAAGGAATGATGCTGAAGCTGAAACTCCAGAACTTTGGCCACCTCATGGGAAGAGTTGACTCATTGGAAAAGACTGTGATGCTGGGAGGGATTGGGGGCAGGAGGGAGGGGGGATGACAGAGGATGAGATGGCTGGATGGCATCACCGACTTGATGGATGTGAGTTTGAGTGAATTCCGGGAGTTGGTGATGGACAGGGAGGCCTGGCGTGCTGTGATTCATGGGGTCACAAAGAGTCGGACACAACTGAGCAACTGAACTGAACTTTACCAGAAGAAAAAAAATATGCTTATTTTTTGTAAAGAAGCATCATTGTATTCAGTTCATTGTATTCATCATTTCGTTAGGTATAAATATTTTCAAATATGGATCTTTGTGGGTATTTCTTCATTCTTTATACTTATATATAATCACCTGTCTCTTTAATAAATAGAAAAAAAATTACTGTTTATATTTGTCTTAATTGTGGCCATGTCAAATCAAAGAGTACATTATTTATTTAATGAGTTCCAGAACCCAGCAATATTACTTGACATATCATAGGTATTTAATAAATATCTTGACCCAGATTACTATAATCCATTTTCTCATAATGCTATTGTTTTAAATATTTATAGCAGCTAATATGTTCAAATGCCACTTATAGTATAATCATTCCAATTTTTTCAACTTGTCATATGAGAAGGTTTTTTTTTGGTCAGTTTCCTGCCTGTTTCATTCTAATCTTCAAACTCTCAAACACTTTTAAATAATTAGGTTCCTTGCTATGGGAGGGTACTGAAAAAAATCTTAGAAATCCTCCTAGGCTATTTTTAGTAGGATGCATATTAACTGCAAAAATAAAGACTTGGGATTTTAGAATGCACTGGAAAATTTTACGGTCACATTAAGTAGCGTGGCAAATTATCAGGGTTCCAAATGTGTTTTAGATCCTCATATCTGTTAACCATATATCCTTAGTTCATTGATTCGCCCAATATTTCAACCAGATTCATCCATCTCACTATTTTTCAACTGGGGGATGCTTTGTACCCCAGGGGGTATTTGGCCTGTTTCAGAGACATCTTTGATGGTCCCAACTGAGGGTGGAGGATGCTACTGTCATTCAGCGGGTAGAAGTCGGGGATGCTGGCCAATATGCTACAAGGGACAGAGCGGCCGCCTACATCAAGGACTCATCCCGCCCACCATGCAGTGGGGCCAAGGCTGAGAAACCCTGGCATATTTGCATTATGATATGACTTTCAGACTACATTTTTGTAAGTGTGAGATTTAAGCCCATTTCATGAGTAAATGAAAAACTTAAGAGAAACGTTTTAAATAAATTTATTATGCCCCTCAATTTCCATAGTCACACTGAAGGTGCAACTAAGTTCCGGGACTCCTTCTCTAATGCAGCCTTCTTAATTTCTGAAGTTCCAGTAATACTTGTGAAAGACTGAAAAATTAGTGTCACTAGCAGATCAGAAGGGCTAGTTTTCTCTATTCCTAAGCAGAAGCTCCTTGAGTATTAACAGGTGTAGGATATGGGCTCAGCTTTTGTGTTGTTGTTCAGTCACAGCAAGAACTGATACTGAAGCTGAAACTCCAGTACTTTGGCCACCTGATGCAAAGAACTGACTCACTGGAAAAGTCCCTGATGCTGGGAAAGAGTGAAGTCAGGAGGAGAAGGGGACGACAGAGGATGAGATGGTTGGATAGCATCACCGACTTAATGGGCATGAGTTTGAGTAAACTCGTTGAGTTGGTGATGGACAGGGAAGCCTGGCATGCTGCAGTCTATGGGGTCTCTAAGAGTCAGACACAACTGAGTGACTGAACTGAACTGAACTGAACTTTGTGCTGTTGTTCAGTCACTAAGTCATGTCTGAATCTTTTCAGCCCCATGGACTACAGCATACCAGGTTTCCCTGTCTTTTACTAGCTCCCAGAGTTTGCTCAGATTCATATCCATTGAGTCGGTGGTGCTATCTGACCACCTCATCCTCTGCTGCCCTCTTCTCCTCCTGCCTTCAAACTTTTCCAGTAACAAGATCTTTTCCAATGAGTCAGCTCTTCACATCAGGTGGCCAAAGTATCGAAGCTTGAGCTTCAACATCAGTCCTTCCAACGAATATTCAGGTTTGATTTCCTTTAGGATTGGTTGGTTTGATCTCCTTGCTGTCCAAGGGACTCCCAAGAGTCTTCTCCAACACCACAATTCAAAGGCATCAATTCGTTGGTACTCAGTCTTCTTTATGGCCCAACTCTTAAATCCACACAGCTTTTGTGTAAACAGGAGTCATTTGAGATTTGCCAAACTAGTATAGTGTTTTCCATGGGCCAACTCGTGCATTTCTCAAAGCACTGGAAAAAAATATTATTTAGGCATCAGTAAAATTGAGTTCATTTCATAGTTTTTGGTTGTATGAACTTTCTTATGTGTAGATGAAATTCAGTTGCATAGTATCATAATGTATTGTTTATATTGCACTCAGCGGTAAAGAATCTGCATGCAAGGCAGGAGTGCGAGTTCAATCCCTGTGTCTGGAAGATCCCCTCAAAGAGGACTTGACAACCATCTCCAGCATTCTTCCTGGGAAAATGCCATGGACAGAGGAGCCTGGTAGGCTACAGTCCGTGGGGTCACAAAAACTCGTACGTGACTGAGGTGACTTAGCACAGAGCACAATCATAGTAATAGTAGCAATGATAACTCTAGTAATTAAAGCCAGGACATTATTCAGTTATCAGTCTTTTCTTTATCAGTCATCCATTTATCTGACTGTAAGGTAGACTGCCGTCCATAGGGTCGCAAAAGTGTTGGACACGACTGAGAGCCTGAACCTGCATGCGTGCATGGCGATCTTCGGCTTTCTTTTCTTTTCTTTGCTATATGTATTTCTTTGTAATATGTCCTTGTTGTTTTCCTGATCACCTCTACCATCTGAAAGCATTTCATGGCATTTCTGTGTATGTAATATAATACAGTCTGAAGGGGACTGAAATACTATATGCTTCTACGCTTGGGAAGATGAGAGGCGGAATGAAGAGCCCAATTTCTTTGTCTAGATCATTTTGCTGTAGGTGTTAATTTGCCAAGGTATTTCTCAATTACTGCTCAGACCCCAAGCATGGTACTCTCTAACTGGGTAAGTATTTAGGAAGAGATTTACAGAAAACACATCAGTGGTCAATGTTTACTCAGTGTCTCACGTTTGATCTTTCTGCTGCACTCTTTCTACTAAAGCTGGAATCTATTTTCAGTGACTGCATATGGATGCAGCACACGTTCGGAGGCCTAACATATGCCATCTGTAAAAGCATTTACTTTAAATTAGTGGAATAAGTAATCAAAAGGGCTTTGTACTTAATGCAAAACTTTTGGTGACTATTAAATGCTCATTAGAGGGTGTTTTTGCTGTATGACTGTCAAAATCAGCAGGACGTTTATGTTAGATTTCCTGAGTGGGTCAAGATTGAATATGATTTTACAACCTAAATAACATAAATGAATGCAGGTTATTTCAGCATCTCCAGATGTTTTTTAAACTCTTTGCCCCTAAACCCAAAACTTAGTGCCATTTCAAATTCCACAATGGCATTTGAGTGAAGATTTTGAGAATTAGATATTTGACATCTTCAGATGAGTGGGCTAGTTTTTTTTCATACTTCCACCATTTATAAATGAAAATGATGCTATCTCTAATGCTATTACTCCAGCCCATCTTTTATGGAAATATATCCTCAGGGAATCAGATAATATTAAATCAGCTTAACTATGCACTTATTACAATAGCTAATTATTTAAAATTTTTAATTATCTTGTGATGGCTTATTTGGTAGATTGTGTATGTGCTACAACTTGATTGAATCTCTGAAAATATGCCCTTATTATCACTTTGCTTTTAATTAAACATTCAATAACTGTCTTGTTTAATCTAGAGAGCTGCATCTATTAATATTATCCTCACTATTATTATTTTTGTGGTGCCACGCACAAGAATGATACTGTATAACCAGAATAGATGATTAACCCAAATCATGGTCTTCACCCCGAGAAAATTAAATCTCAGATCTATTAACTAATGTCTCTGGGTGCTCTGATTATGAAAGATGAATTAGAAGACCCCACTTACATCATAGAGAGGGAAAGAAGAAATCCAAGAGTTCATGAGGTCATACCCAACTTGGTTGCAGGCAGAAATGTCCGTGGAGTAGTTTGATGAACACCAGTGGTCAGGTGGAGACAAGCAGAGCAAAGTTAATCTGGAGTTCTAAAAGCCTAACAATTTGTAAGAATAATACACGATCTCCACAACGTCATTTGCTTTGGGAAATGTAGAAAACTGGCAAATTAACCTGCTTCTTTGCTCTACTTTTGAAAATCTTTACCGTGGGGCTCTGATCATGTTACTCTATGTTGTCCGGAATCAGAGCTGTTTTCTGATGCATAAAGCTCCAGTTGCCCATCAGTTTTGTCTCTGAAGGCTTTATGTACCAGATCGTCTAAAAGAAAGAGGAGGAAATCACCCTGATTTTGTTCCCGTTGGAAAAATCTCTTTTCTCTAGCTCAGTCTAAAATGCCTCTCATTCCAACTGGCTATCTACTTTTCTAATGCAGATTTACAACAGAAAAAAAAAAAGCTTCATCTGAACTGGAGTCATTTATAAACAGCTTATGAAGGGCAAAACAGTTTGGGGGTGGGGATGTGGAGTGGCTATAGGAACAGCAGTTGGAAAGCATACTGAAGCTTTTGTGCCTGTACTGGCTGGAGGGATTGATTCCTTCCATGTAATTAACCTAAAGAATGAGAAAATGGCGCTAAATCCTGTTTACAATGGGATGAAAAGTATCCTGGCCCTATTAATAACCATCATCTGTTGGAAATGAAATTAGATTCTTCATCAGTCAATTATGTATTAATTATTGATACTTTTTTTTTAAAAAGTCTGTTCACTAGAAGCTTCATTGTTTAGATATAAAAGCTCAGAAAAGAGAGAGTATTCTTCATCTCAAGCCCCTCATAGTCTATTGGAAAAGATATTTAAGTAAATAAAGTGATAATAAAATCATAGATGTGCTTGAGTGCTCTGATACAGGTGGGAGCAAACTGCTAAAAGGCTTCCGCGGTGGTGGCTCAGCGGTTAAGAATCCGCCTGCAAGTCAGGAGCCACAGGAGACATTGGTTTGATCCCTGGGTCAGGAAGATCCCTGGAGGAGTACATGGCCACCTATTCCAGTATTCTTGCCTGGAGAATCCCATGGACAGAGGAGCCTGGTGGCTTACAGTCCATAGAGTCGTAAAGAGTAGAGCTCAACTTAAGCAACTTAGCACGTACACACGAAAGTGCTAAACAAGGTGCTTCTAAAACAAAATGTAAGAAATACTACAGGAAAAGGCAACAGGTGACCTGATTCTTGCTCTAAGAGAGGGGTAAAGCCAGTCCTAAGTCAGGAGATAAAAAGTTGAGGTGCTTTCTTCCTGGCAGAAGCAGGACACATAAAGTCATGGAGGTGAGACCTTTCTGCTTATGGGAGGGCCTCTATATTCAAAAGAAATTGATTAATTTCTAGGCCTGTTTTTCTGCATGATAAACATATTAATCACAGATCAGCCAATGTGCTAAGTTTCTGCCGTATTAATCCCTGAGGCGGTGAGTGTGGCAAAACCAAAATCAAACTATCTCAGACTCACTCTGTGCAGCTTGTAACATATCTGAGCAAAACTTTCTCAGTTGACTCATATTTAAGTAAAGAAAATAATTCTATAATAAAGAGAGAGATAATAAGCCAGTGCGTGCTTTTCTTTCCTGATTCTAAAAACAACTTTTATGAAATTGGAAAATAAGCAGAGGGGAGAGAACAAAAATATTTTTAAATTATCAAACAATTATCAATACTTCCATCAAGATGGAATTGTGTCTCAGGGGTCCTTGATGTTAGGAGCTTACTATTGGTACTTACTAAAGTACCAATAGTTCTTTAGGAGCTTACTAAATGGTAATAAAAATGAGGTTTTTGAAAGATTTTTAAAACAAAAAAATTAAGAAAACATCTTCAGTAAGGTGAATTCTTTCTATGGAAAATAACAAGGTTTAGAAACTCCCACATCTGTATTTTTGACAGCTGATGGACAACTTAGCATTTTAAGATTCACACTTTCTTAGTTCTGTCCCCCCACAGAGAAAAGAAAATGTTAAAAACTTCAGTCATTATAAAGTAAACTCTGGTGGAAACAAAGATTTTGATTTCTTTCTCTGCATAGGTAACTCTGTCATTTGACAAAGCTTGGAGTTCAGAGCGTTATGATTATGACATCATGTTTATCTCTTTTGAGTTAGAGATCAAGAAACCATCTCATCTCCAGTGAATCATTTATAGAAATTGCAAATATCTTAATGTAGGGAGAGGATGAGTGGGAGCTACGTTAGTAAATATTCCCCTGACTTTTCTCATTGGAAGAAAATAGCCTGAATTGGGTACTGAGGTAGCATTACATTAAAGCATCCGCCTGCCAATGCAGGAGACACAGGAGACAGGAGTTCGATCCCTGGGTTGGAAGATCCCCTGGAGTGGTAATTGGCAATCCTCTCCAGTATTTTCGCATGGGCAATCCCATGCACAGAGGAGCCTGGCGGTCTGCAGTCTATGTGGTCACAAATAGTCAGACACGACTGAGTGACTGAGCATACACACACACAACTGCATAGCAGAGAAACTGAGCTGCAGGATCTCACAAACGGAACAGTTTTCAAGATCCCGAGAAGGTGGGGCAGGGTCCTCCAGCGTACGAGGTGACTCCGCCGTCCCCTGTCAACCTGACATTTTAATAAACTCTGGGGGCAAGCGTGCGCCCTGTGGCTTCGCGTCCTGAGCTAGTAGTCATGCTTCTGGGCCACTGGCCACTCTGGTGCCCCCTAACTCAGCCATAGGGTTCTGTTCCATCATATCCACACTATCCTAAGGCAGCTCGGGGCCCACAGTCCCTGCCTGGTAGACAAAAGACAGCGTAACAGTAATTTTATCCAACTTCAATCCCAGGAGAATTGGCCTTCATTCTCCTCTTTATTTCTTCCTGCCCTGCAGGTGTGGTCCTAACCTCTTTCGTATGATTAGCATCTTACATTTTCCTGAGGACTTTTTGCTCCCGCATCATGTCACATCTGAGCATTCAAAAATATTTGAATATGTTGAATATGTGTGTCATTAAAGAGTCTGCCTGCAATGCAGGAGATCCAGGTTTGACTCCTGGGTCAGGAAGGTCCCCTGGAGAAGGAAATGGCAACCCACTCCAGTATTCTTGCCTGGAGAATCCCATGGACAGAGGAGCCTGACAGGTTACAGTTCATGGGGGTCGCAAGAATCGGACACGACTTAGCCACTAACCTACCACCACCATGCATGCACTTCCACTTACCGGATCACTCTGCTTGACCCTCCAAATTGTATGTAATTATTTTATATTGTTAAGTTGGTCATGTTTCCATTATGGCTTGCAATTGTAATTATCTTTTATTTTTTTGTCTGGTTATTGGCTGTGAAAACAGATAAATGTCTTTTACTATTGTGATTATGTAACTATTATCCACTTAATACCATTGTGTCATGATTAGTCAACAGAAAAATAATAGAACTCTGTATCACCAAAGCTAGGATCAAATAGAAAAACCTGTAATCACTTTTTAAAATCTGGATGCCAGTCAGAATTATCTTGGAATTTTTTGAAAAATAGAAATCTCAGGTATTCATTTTTTTTCTCCAAAACTCCAGATATGTTTCTAATGAGCAGTCACGTTTCAACAACTGGACTGGATGATGGTCTCTTCCTTTTCTCTGTTTCACTTTTTCTCTTTCATATTCAGTGCTCCCATTTCATTTAGTTCATGTTTTCCTATTTCTCTATTTCTTCTCTTTTTTTGTGATGTTCTTTTGTAAGCCTTTATCAAGTGTAGTAGAAAAGCTTTTTTATACACGTATATAATATATATTATAGAAAACTTAGGAATTTTTGCCTAACTGAAAAAAGCTGTGACATTTTGATTCCACCTGTTTGACTTAGTGTGAATAGAATGCTAGATTTCTAATTTAAAAATAGATGTGCAGCAAGAAACCAAGGTTTACTGTATAGCACAGGGAACAATAGTCAGTATCTTTGTAATAACCTACGATGGAAAATCATTTCAAAAATTCTATATATGTATTTGTATAACTGAATCACCTTGCTGTACACCTGAATCATTGTAAGTCAACTATACTTCAATAAAATATGTATATTAAAAGATTTTTAATGGGCTCCCGTTTATGTACCGACACCTTATGTCCAAGAAGGAAGCATACAAAGTTGGTCTCATATCTGGGCAAATGCAGGTGCAGGCAGGTGAATCACGGCCTCACATCTATCACCTGCACATTAGCTTTGACCTAGGCCTCTTGATCTAGATCTCATGTCAAGTTAACAGCCCCCAGGACTGGAGGCAGCAGGCCTATCAAAGGAGGTGTGTGATGAAGGACTCAATTTGTTCATGTCCGTAAAGTACTGGGTCCCATGCTGGTTGCCTTATAGTCACCTTTAAGACTTTTAACAATGCTGCAGGATTTTTTTTTTTAATTAGGAAAATTAGGAGAAAAACTAAAACTTACAGAATTTTGTTAAAAATCTCACGTCACACAGCTAGCAAATTGTTGAGAAAGATTTTTTTCCAATTATAGGACATCTCCTGAACCAGAAAGTAAAAAGTGAAATTGAAATGTACTCAGTCATGTCTGACTTTTTGCAACCCCATGGACTGCAGCCCAACAGGCCCCTCTGTCCATGGAATTTCCCAGGCAAAAATGCTGGAGTAGGTAGCCATTCCTTTCTCTAGAGGATCTTCCCAATCCAGGGATCAAACCTGGGTCTCCTACATTGCAGGCAGATTCTTTACTATCTAAGCCACCAGGGAAGCCGAAGCAAATCATAAATCATTTTTACCTCCTCATAAACTATGTTCTCTGCATTTTCTTCTTTTATCTCAGAAGCCACAATGAGCTTGACACTTCCTCAATTTTTAAGGATTTTTGCTTGAGATTATTGACATTAGTGGGTATAATTTATTTTAAATTACTTAACAGAATTTATCAATGTTCAGAAAAATCCCTGTAAGTGACAGGACCAATACTTTTAAAAGGACTGTGATTGTACAAAGCCATGCACATGGAAAAGATTCATTCAAAGTCCGAGACAGATCCATGGAATTAATAGGCAAAATGCAAAAAAAAAAAAAAAAGATTATTGATTAAAATTTCAAATGTCTTTTTGCAACTAACTTTAAGACATTACCACTTAATGAGTTTGAGTGTAGCATCAAAGAAGAATGTCTGCAAATACCTGGAAAGTCTATTATGGAAACATTCCTTTCTTCCAACTTTAGAACTGTGTGAGGCCATATTTCCTAAATATAGTTCACCCAGAAAAACATATTGAAGGAGATTGAAAGCAGAAGCTGATATGAGAACTCAGCTGTCTTCTATTAAGCCAGACACTAAAAAGATTTGCAAAAATGTAAAACAATGCCACTCTTCTAACTGAATCCTCTGTCTTTTAAAAAGTATAGTTATTCTTAAATATATTATTTAACATGTGATGGGTATATTGTTACTTTAAATGAATTAGTTACTATTTTTAAAATGTACTGGATTTAATTTCTTAGACAGTACATATTGATGGAGGAAGGCCATTAAAAACTAAAGTTCTTTGGAGTCTCCAATCATTTTTGAGAACGTAAAGAGTACTGACATCAAAACACAGAGAACCTCTGTGTGTTCCTAGGTTCCTGGAGCTGCCATAGCAAAACACCATAAACGGGATGGCTTGAACTGGACACATTTATTCTCTCATGGTTCTGGAGGCTACAAGTCCAAACTCCAGGTTGGTAGCATTGTGTTCTCTGTGAAGACTCTGGAAGAATCTGTTCCTTGTCTTTCTCTTAACCTTTGGTATTGCCAGAAAACCTTGGCATTCCTTGGCTTCTTACTGTTTAACTTCAACCTCTGGTGTCTTCTCTCTGTATATCTGTATCCTCACATGATCTTCTCTCTGTGTTTGTTTTTCTTCTTTCCTTTTTATAAGGACCCTAGTCATGTTGTTGAATATTGGCCCACCCTACTCCAGTATAGCTGTATCTTAATTTATATCACAAAGACTATTTCCAGGAAGGTCTCATTCACAGATACCAGGAATTGGGTCTTCAGGCATCTTTTGTGCATGCACGCTGAGTCGCTTCAGCAAAGTCCCACACTTCAACATTCCACCCCTGGTAGGACTCTAGCCTACCAGGCTCCTCTCTCCGTGGGATTCTCCAGGCAAGAACCCTGCTGGACCTTCCATCAGGGGGTCTTCCCCACCCAGGGATACAGCCTGCATCTCTTTACATCTACCTGCATTGACACACAGGTTCTTTACTACTAGAGCTACCTGGGACAAGGGGACACAATTCAGTCCACAGTAGCCTGTTTTATAGAAAACTGATGTGGCAAGAACTTCCCCCAGATGTTCAAGCTGGTTTTAGAAAAGGCAGAGGAACCAGAGATCAAATTGCCAACATCCCTTGCATCACTGAAAAAGCAAGAGAGTTCCAGTAAAACATCTATTTCTGCTTTATTGACTATGCCAAAGCCTTTGACTGTGTGGATCACAATAAACCGTGGAAAATTCTGATAGAGATGGGAATACCAGACCACCTGACCTGCCTCCTGAGAAATCTATATGCAGGTCAGGAAGCAACAGTTAGAACTGGACATGGAACAACAGACTGGTTCCAAATAGGAAAAGGAGGACGTCAAGGCTGTATATTGTCACCCTGCTTATTTAACTTTTATGCAGAGTACATCATGAGAAACGCTGGGCTGGAAGAAACACAAGCTAGAATCAAGATTGCCGGGAGAAATATCAATAACCTCAGATATGCAGATGACACCACCCTTATGGCAGAAAGTGAAGAGGAGCTAAAAAGCCTCATGATGAAAGTGAAAGAGGAGAGTGAAAAAGTTGGCTTAAAGCTCAACATTCAGAAAACGAAGATCATGGCATCTGGTCCCATCACTTCATGGGAAGTAGATGGGGAAACAGTGGAAGCAGTGTCAGACTTTATTTTGGGGGCTCCAAAATCACTGCAGATGGTGACTGCAGCCATGAAATTAAAAGACGCTTACTCCTTGGAAGGAAAGTTTTGACCAACCTAGATAACATATTAAAACACAGAGACATTACTTTGCCAACCAAGGTCTGTCTAGTCAAGGCTATGGTTTTTCTGGTGGTCATGTATGGATGTGAGAGTTGGACTGTGAAGAGGGCTGAGCACTGAAGAATTGATGCTTTTGAACTGTGGTGTTGGAGAAGACTCTTGAGAGTCCCTTGGACTGCCAGGAGATCCAACCAGTCCATTCTAAATGAGATCAGTCCTGGGTGTCCATTGCAAGGACTGATGTTGAAGCTGAAACTCCAGTACTTTGGCCACCTCATGGGAAGAGTTGACTAATTGGAAAAGACTCTGATGCTGGGAGGGATTGGGGGCAGGAGGAGAAGGGGAGGACAGAGGATGAGATGGCTGGACGGCATCACCGACTCGATGGACATAAGTTTGAGTGAACTCCGGGAGTTGGTGATGGACAGGGAGGCCTGGCGTGCTGCGATTCATGGGGTTGCAAAGAGTCAGGTATGACTGAGCGATTGAACTGAACTGAACTGAACTGATGTGGCGAGAACATGCATTGCACTATAACTCCTCTCTGTTTGTTGGTGCTTGGCTGTATACACCCTGAGCTTACTTTGATTTGCATCTTCTGCTCTGTGCTGTGCTTGGCACCCAGTTGGTAGGTACTCAGTAAGCTATGATTGCTGATCAATTGAATTAATATTACCTTGCAAGGGATCCTGGAGATTATTGCTTCTCTGGGTCACCTAAGACCTCACTTAAGGATGCTTTATTTTAGTTCATCATCTGACTCAGCTCCCTACTCTGTTTCCTCCTGGAGACATCGTGTGATATCTACAGTGACTGTGGGGTTTACCTGACTTAACGTATGAAGCCTACCATTTCGTTGTGTTTGTGTCCTAAGGTGATTCAGTTGCGTCTAACTCTTTGCAACTCCATGGACTGTAGCACTCCAGGCTCCTCTGTCTATGGGATTTCTCAGGCAAGAATACTGGGGTGGGCTGCTATTTCCTTCTCCAGGGGATCTTCCTGACCCAGAGATCGAAGCCACGTCTCCTGCTTGATGGGCAGATTCTTTACCATGGGGCCACATGGGAAGCACTGACATTATATACTCAGAGTAACTTATTAGTAACTTAAATGGCCTCCTAAGACAACAGAGAAGCTGACTTCTGTGCTTATGTTTTAGGAATAATAAAGCAAAACTACCGTTGGCACCTTCTGCAGTGCTTCTTGTCTGTCTACACATTTCAGGAAGATGTTTTTGACTTCACCGTTCAAAATAAGCTTTCAAAGGGCAACACCCAGGTTCTTCAGACTTTTGTTTTAACACTGGTGTCACAACAGAACACCCAAGCTCCTGTTGTCTAGAGACATCCTCTGGCTGTCTCTAACAGACATTTTTCTCTGGTGTTCTTAAATCAGATAAAATTCATTGTATGATTTTCCTCTCTGACAGGGCAAGTTCAGGATCTTTCTGTAAAATGTAATCAATTTTTAAAGGAGATAGGAGCCAGAAAGGAAGAAGAAGCCCTCACATTTTCCCATCACAACTGCTTGAACCATGGCAGTTTGATTACATGGAAAGGCCTGCTTAGTTTTAGTGCTTTAAAACTGGTCTGGAACTAGCTGTCGTGTGATGGTTCAGTTGCCTGTTCTTTTTAAGGCTGCCTGAAAAGAGCTCTGCTATAAACTTTCTTATTTATTCTATTTATTGGATGTGCCCATCATATCATACATAGTCTCCAGCTACGTTTACAAGGGTAATAAAAAAAGGATACACAGTGCTTTCTTGGCAATTTGATAGAATACTTAGAGTTCAAAGGAAATGCAAGTGTGTGTAGTACAGTTATTGCAGTTTTCTTTAGAAAAAATCTGAATATTTTTATTTAGTGTTTTAAGGATTATTAGATAATAAAATCAGAAAGGAAGGTTATATAATTTTGGCTGACACATTAAAGAAAATAAAACTATGGAAAGCCATTCACATTCTTCTCCAAGGCATGATGTAATGAGGGGAAATTTCTTCAGAACCAATACTGTGTTGGAAGCCCTGTTCTTTCAGGCAAAGCAGTACATCCCACGTGAATAAGAGTGTCAAGCTATACACTCTTCTTGGATTTCCCATCAGGTTAAAGACTGTGTCACAGTGCTCAGCTGGTCTGCAGTTGCCGAAATGTGAGGCTTATGAGACTTCGGCATAGACTTTAAGCAGGGTGTGAGTTGGGTGGCTACTCTAAGCCACAAACCCATGGAATGATAAATAAATGTATGTGCGTATGTGCAAGTGTGGACGGGCTCGCATGTACGTTGCTAAGTGTTTAATGTGCATCTGAAGAGCTAGACAGTTGAAGGATACAATATCCAGGTTGAAGAACTTAGATTGTGTTCATTCACAGTTATTATTTCCTGCAGAGATACATGATGCTTAATACGTAAATGATACACATGCTTAATAAATATAGTGTTAAGCGTATGATGTCATAATTCACTCAGTACAGCTCAGAATTTCTAATTCTTTGTTATTTTCATTTTTAATTGCACTAGATACTCACAGCATATACCAGACCTGTCAAGTGAGGATGAGAAAAACCAACAATAATCGATCAAAGATCGATCAAGGCAAGATACATACTTTAAAATCATTTCCAACGTAACAAAGCACCCATGCTTTAAATAGCCCAGAAGCATAAATGCACAGAAGCTCATATATAGATTTATATAATGAATCATTTTTACATACTTATTGGTTCCACTGTTCCTATTGCAAATAAGTAATTTAAAAAATTATGTAACTTTGTGTACACCTTACTTACATATTAATGCTATGCTAGTATCAGCGTGCGTGTCTGTGTGCTCAGCTGCTTCAGTTGGGATGGACTCTTTGCAACCGTATGGACCATTGTTCTCCAGGCTCCTCAGTCCACGAGATTCTCCAGGCAAGAATACTGGAGTGGGTAACCATCCCCTTCTCCAGAGGATCTTCCTAACCCAGAGATCAAACCCACATCTCCTGAATTGCAGGATAATTCTTTACTGAATGTGCCACCAGGGAAACCCTACATCACTATACACTACATTTTCAAAAAGTACATAGCTAACATGTCAGCAACAATGATGAAATAGATTTTGTGCCTAACTGCATAAACCAATAACTATTTAAATATACTCCCCTTGGAAAAATTCCAAAGATATTTCCTTTAAAATTTTGTTTGAGTTTATTGCTGTATGAAATGATTTATTCTGGGTCTTTGAGGATAAAAAAAAAATTAAATCTTGCCAGCTAAGACTTTATACTCTAGTTGTAGAGATAAGATCAGTGCATAAATAAATATAATAAGAAAAATATTAAATATAGCAATAAAATAAAATAAGATTATATTTTATAGTAAATTCAGAAGAAGAAATTATTTCTGAGGATTTAATTATTTTCAGTAAATCATTCTTGACTGGTTAGAATGCATGTGAAATTTTGCTAGGTAGTAGAACTTCAAAGATGAATTCGACACAGTCTTGGCCTCAAGGTGGAGAAGATCTTGTTCTAGCTATCATATGTGCTTAGTCACTCAGCTGTATCTGACTCTTTGCAATCCCATGCACTGTAGCCCGCCAGGCTCCTCTGTCCATGGGATTCTCCAGGTAAGAATACTGGAGCAGGTTGCCATTTCCTTCTCCATAGAATCTTCTCGATCCAGGGATCAAACTCCTGTCTCCTGCACTGGTAGGCAGGTACTTTACCATCTGAGCCACCTAAACTGAGATTGTGAAAAAGGTAACTGTTAAACAGAATTGAAGAGAGAGAGGGCAATGCAGAAATGTGTTGACGGAGAAAAACATGTCCTCCTGTTTTTAGGAAATTACTTTTTAAAAATTTTAATTATTTTGGCTGCACCCAGTGGCTTATAGAGCTTCTTTGTACCCAGGGACCAGGAGTGGAAACAGTGTCCCCTGAAGTGGAAGTGCAGAGTCTTAAGCACTAGAACACAAGGGAAGTCCTATATTCTCCTGTTCTTGCTTGAGAATATTATGAAGATGAGCACCCCTAGCACCCATGGTCCTGTAAGGAGCACACCAAACAGGGTGTTTGATTGTGCAAAGAGTGATGAAAAGGGAAAAGTAGGAAATAAGGTTGCAAAAACCACAAGACAGACCTCGGTACACCTGTCTAATGCCTAAGGATTTGAACTTGAGTTTGAGTAAAGGAAGAGTGTGACCAGAGAGCTGTAACTAAACAGAGATGCAGTTCAAAGATGTTTGCACTGCAAAGAAACTAGAGATGGTGCTTACTTAGAAGCACCTGGACTTGAGGTGTGTATCACTGGTCTCGAGAAAGGGATTCTATAGACAGAAGGCATTGTCAGTGGAATTTCAAAAAGTGGATGCAGAAGGTGCTATCAATGCAAGATTAATGCTTGTATAACAAACGGATGTGGGAACAAGGAAGGGGATATGGCCAAGGTTAATGCCAAGGATTGAACATGGTTGACATGAAGTTGGTGCAATTCATGCATAAATAAAACAACTGGAAGGAATAATTTAGAAGGACTGGCAATGAGTTCAGTATTGAGCAAAGTTTGAAGGGCTGGTGTAAGTCTAGGTGACGATTAGAAATCTGAGGCTGGATCTGAAGACATGGTCAAGGGAGGAATAAAGGTTTGCAAATCATCTGAAGAGAATTGTGATCTGAATCTGCAAGGTTTATTTAGTAAGACTGTCACGAAAGAGATAAGAAAAAATGGGAAAACCAAGGGGAGACCTCAGAACAGCCACATGGGATCAGGGAGGTGGCAAGTGAAAAAAAAAAAAAGTGCAAGCAAAGGAGAAAACAGAGAGTCAAGGTTATAAATGGAATTTACACAAAGCAGCACGGGGTCAGCTGACAGTGCATAAAATAATATCTCTGTTGGAGCACAACTCATGTTTATTTGGAAATAGCAAACATCTATGCTTGTCCCTTTCCTTTAACAGGTGTACAACGGACGCTCCATCAACGGACGATCCATTATTCTCAGAGATTCCTATTTTGAAAATACACTTTGTTTCCTTTGAGCTAAAAAGCTGGCACCAAAAACCATGTTTGCAGAGAGTATGCATTTAACCATTTCATGTTACTGTTTGGATAGTGATACTAATTCCAGAAAATTACTGTCATAAGTGTGCACTTTAGGAAGTTGATCTTAGATAGTGGTAATTAAATTTGACAGCAGTTGTGCATTCAAGGAGCTTCAACAACTATGGTACCGTATATTCAACAACACAGGATACCTGGACACCAAATGCTGCCTCAGTATGAAGAAGGAACCTTTGTTTTGGGCTCAGAGAGTCATTGGAGCCTCAATAACAAAAGGGAAGCTCTGAAGTGATAACTGAATAATGTAGACTAGCCTGCCTGGTTTCTCTCTCTCCCGTGTGCCCTGCTAAGTCTAGATCCAGTAAAGGGAACTCACTTGTGTGTGCTCAGTCTCACACATAATAAGCAAAACTGACTTATTTTGAAGTCGCTACTTATCATGTATCATTTTATACTGAAATATATCATTTTATATTAAACGGTTTTTGTTTTTCACCACAGCACCTATGGACACACACAGAGGATAGAGAAATATACTCAGGATAGGATTTTTGTAGATTACAGCCTTTATTTCCATCTCAAATATCATCTATTCCCTCCCTCTGCTTCTTTTTTCCTAGATTTAGATTTTGGAAAATGACAAAATTTTAGTATCATGACTTAAACATCTAAATACGTTTGTAAACTGCATGCATGCTTGTCCAAATTCCATTTTGTATGTATCTATATACTTACTCATTGGTTTTATATAACACGGACTCATGTACTTTATATAACACCAAATTATTTTCTGAACTATTGCAAATGGAAATATTATTTCACATTCAGAAAAAAATGCAAAGATGTACCTTCTTAGTCTTTGTGTTCTCATAATTTGAACTGTGACATAGCTGAGCTTCTTAGAAATACTACCTGTTTTTGAAAAAATAAAACAGCAAAATACTACCTAACATCTAATTGTGTGGCCACTGTTTTCAGGATCTCAGGTTATTTTTCAAGTCCTTTTTTTTTTTTTTTGTCATTCTCAAGACCTTTCCTGTGAAAATAGGTTACCATGTTATTCTGAGTATCAATTACAACATCCTTGATTCTCTCCTGATAGCGTGGAATTGAATTCCTCCTCCACTGAGTGTCAACAATAAAGGATTTTTTCAGCAGCCTAAAGATGGTGTCATTTGAAATGGAAAAAGGAAGCCTCCTCTTTTAGTCCAATTTAGAAAGCTGCTCTCTTTCCCCCCACTTCTCACAGTTTTATAAAGCAAGAGCACTGAAATTGGACCCTGTCTCCTGCCGAGACCAGTGGAACTCAACCATGACCAGCAGCCAAGGAGCAGTTTGTAAATACGGAATCCTAAATTTCAAGATGTCTTTGGTTAGTTGTAAACTTATTTGCTGGAAAGAAAGACAGTGAAAAATCTCTCTCACATAATAGCAAGATTATTCCGGGAAGGCAAGTTAAAAGTGCAAAACAAGAAAAGAGAGGATGTGCTGGGGAAACAAAAGGCTCATGGTGCATGAGAACTGCTCTTTACCTTTTAGGACTAACACACGTCAATGCGATACTAATATTCAGAAATAAAGTCGTTTCTTACTTTCCCTAATATGTGAATGTGATTTTCTTGTGATCACATGATATTGCTTTAATCTACTCTTATCCTTGCCAACAATGCCTATATATGTTGTGAAATTTATATTTTTTGTTCAGTTGCAAAGGATTAATTAAAAATTAAGTTTTATATTTTAAGCACTTTAGGAAATATTGTTAATTTTACTCATTTAGAATGTATTATATGCTCCAAAAATATTTTTTAGAGTTGCAGGTTATCTGAATTATACAAGGACAGAGTTCATTGACAGTTCTCAGAATTGGGAAGTGGATATTGGAGAACAAGCTCCCCCAAACCAAGCGTGTAGCCATAGCGGTCCAAACCATTCTTCAGAACTGCCCTGAAAGGAAAATCACCATAAATGCAGCTTCCCTGGTGGCTCAGACAGTAAAGCATCTGCCTACAGTGTGAGAGACTGGGGTTCAATCTCTGTGTTGAGAATATCCCCTCAAGAAAGGAATGGCGGCCCACTCCAGGATTCTTGTCTGGGGAATCCCACAGACAGAGGAGCCTATGATTGCAGAGTTCCATGGGGTTGCAAAGAGTTGGACACAACTAAGCAAACAACATTTTCACTTTCACAGAGCAAAACAGAAAACCACTGTCCCTTCCTCTGCACTCCAGCCACTCTGAGTCAGGAAACCAACAAGCACTTATTTCATTACCACTTACAGTACAATGGATATTGTAACGGGCTTTCTTCCACAAATCACCTTTCATACACATAGACTTAACCACTAAGATAAAAAGAAAAACTGAACTTTTTTCAAACTCAAAAATTTTAATTGCCAAAAGATAGGGTTAAGCCTCAGACACAAAAACATATTTGCAGCTTATTTAACAAAGACTTGTTCCAAATATAAAAAAAAAAAGCTTCTGTAAATCAACAACTAATAGGAAAACAACAGCTTTTACAAAGGTAAATATAAAATTGCATTATAACCCAATAGTTCCTCCTGGCTTCCCTGCCGGCTTAGTGGGTAAAAGAATCCACCTGCTATGCAGGAGACCCAGGTTTAATCCCTGGTGAAGGAAATGCCAACCCACTCCATTATTCTTGCCTGGGAAATAGGAGCCTGGGGGGCTATAGTCCATGGGATCACAAGAATCAAACAGGAATTAGGGACTAAACCACCACCAGTGCCTCTCAGATATATGCCCCAAAGAACTGAAAACAGGCACACAGAAGTGCATGTACACACACAAGTGCTTGTACACACAGGTTCACAGCAACCTTAGTCACAATCACCCAAACGTGAGAACAGCACAAATATCTAAAACCACACAAATAGATAAACTGTTGTATCTGTACACAGTGGAATATCACTGAGCCATAAAAATAAGTGAAATAGTGATGCATGCTACTATATGTAACAACGTTCTGTTAAATGAAAAAGACACAAGAGGTCATGTAGTATATCATGTTATTTCTATAAAATATCCGGAATAGATAGATACACCCATAGAAACAAAATACAGATTGGTGTTTGCAGGGGGTTGAAGGAGTGAAAAATTGATTAACGGGTAAAGGATTTTGATTTTGATTGACGGAAATGTTTTGAAATTAGAGAGATGTGGTGATGTTATATTGTACTGCAGTCCATTGAGTTATTCACTTTAAGATGGCTAGTTTTATGTTATAGGAACTCTACCTCAAAAATTATTTTAAAAATGTTTGGTCAAAGACATACATGTCACCAAAAATATATGCTATGTGGTAGTCAGTGAAAGTGATAGTCGCTCATTTGTGTCTGACTCTTTGTGACCCCATGGACTGTATAGCCCGCCAGGCTCCTCTGTCCATGGGCTTCTCCAGGAAAGAATACTGGGGTGGGTAGCTATTCCCTTCTCTAGGGAATCTTCCCTACCCAAGGATAGACCCCAGGCCTCTTGCACTGCAGGCAGATTCTTTACCGTCTGAGCCATGGCACACATAGAAAGACCAAGAGTACTAGTTGTCAAGGAGATATAAATTAAAATCTCAGTGAGGCACCATTTTACACCCACTGCAGTGTCTGATATTAAGAATAAGAGACTATAGGAACTTCCCTGGTGGTCTGGTGGTTAAGACTTCACCTTTGTGGGTTTGATCCCTGGTCAGGATGCTAAGGGAGAAGGCAATGGCAACCCACTCCAGTACTCTTGCCTGGAAAATCCCATGGACGGAGGAGCCTGGTGGGCTGCAGTCCATGGGGTCGCTAGGAGTCGGACACGACTGAGTGACTTCACTTTCAGTTTCATGCACTGGAGAAGGAAATGGCAACCCACTCCAGTGTTCTTGCCTGGAGAATCCCAGGGACGGGGGAGCCTGGTGGGCTGCCGTCTCTGGGGTCACACAGAGCCGGACACAACTGAAGTGACTTAGCAGCAGCAGTAGCAGCAGGACGTTAAGATCCCACATGCCCGACAGCCAAAAACTAAAAGGCACAAGAGAAGCAGTATTGTAACAAATTTGATGAAGATTTTTAAAATGGTTCATATCAAAAATAAGTCTACTAACACATATATATGGAATTTAGGAAGATGGCAATGACGACCCTGTATGCAAGACAGGAAAAAAGACACAGATGTGTATAACGGACTTTTGGACTCAGAGGGAGAGGGAGAGGGTGGGATGATTTGGGAGAATGGCATTCTAACATGTATACTATCATGTAAGAATTGAATCACCAGTCTATGTCTGACGCAGGGTGCAGCATGCTTGGGGCTGTTGCATGGGGATGACCCAGAGAGATGTTGTGGGGAGGGAGGTGGGAGGGGGGTTCATGTTTGGGAACGCATGTAAGAATTAAAGATTAAAAAAAATTAATTAATTAAAAAGAAAATAAATAAATAAATAAATAAAATAAAAATACTAAAAAAAAAGTCTAAAAAAAGACTGTATATATTAACTATTAGATAAATGTGTAAGAAACAACACTTTCATATTTTACTGGGGAGAATGTCAGATGGTTTGAAGAACTGATTGGCACTTTCTTATCAAGTTTAGCATACGGCCAATGTGTGACCTTTTAAATTTCAGTTCTAACCAGCTATTCAAAATAAATGCAAACATCGGTCCATAAAGATGACTTGTTCAGAAAACTGCTGCTGCTGCTGCTGCTGCTGCTAACTTTATGGCAGACTAATTCATAAGAGCCCCTAGCCAGAAAGAATCCAAGCGCACATCAATACAAAAGCAAATTAAAAATACCACCCCCGAGGTAGACCCAAGCAGTAAACTACTAGTCAGCAATTAGAGGAAAAAGCAGAGACATCATTTTGCTGACAAAGATCCATATATAGTCAAAGCGATAGCTTTTCCAGTAGTCATGTATGGATATGAGCGTTGATTCATAAAGAAGGCTGAGCACTGAAGAATTGATGCTTTCAAACTGTGATGCTGGAGAAGACTCTTGAGAGTCCTTTGGACTTCAAGAAGATCAAATTAGTAAATCCTAAAGGAAATCAACCCTGAGTTTTCATTGGAAGGGCTGATGCTGAAGCTGAAGCTCCAGTACTTTGGCCACCGGATGCTAAGAGCTGACTCAATGGAAAACACCCTGATGTGGGGAAAGATTGAAGGCAAAAGGAGGAAGCAGCAGAGGATGAGATGGTTGGATAGCACCACTGACTTAGTGGACGTGAATCTGAGCAAATTCTGAGAGATAGTGAAGGGCAGAGAAGACCTGTGTGCTATAGTCCAGGGGGTCACAGAGTCAGGCATGACTTGGCGACTGAACACAGATCACAGTTAAAGAAAGCAGACCATTGATCCATGCAACATCACAGATGAATCTCCAAAAGGATATTTTAAGAGAAAATGAACACAAAGAGGATTTGTGCAGTGAGGCAGAGCACTGATTTTTTCTGTTTATAGTGTGTCTGCAAACTCGCACAACTACAGTGGCAGAAATCAAAGAGTCTCCCTGTGGTGGGTTGGAGAGGGCAGGAGAGAATGATCTGATAGACTGTTCAACATCTTCCTTTGAGTTTAGTTGCATAAATAGAAATAATCTACAAAATTTATAGGACTGAGCTCTTAGGATTTGTACATTTCAATTACTTTAATGGATGTTGATATTTTCCCTTTGTTAATCAGGGCTTTCCTGGTGGCTCAGACAGTGAAGAATCTGCCTGCAATGCAGGAGACCTGGGATTGATCCCTGGAAGATCCTGTGGAGAAGAGAATGGCAATCCACTCCAGTACTCTTGCCTGGAGAATTCCATGGACAGAAGAGCTTGGAGGACTGCAGTCCATGGGGTAACAAAGAGTTGGACACGACTGAGCGATTATCACATACACACATACACACCCATGACTTTGTCCACACATTTCAACATTGCTTACTTCACGATATTAAATTGCTATAGACAATCATGTCCTGGCTATTTCCCATTTTATAACTCAATTCTGTATATCCACTTTGAATATACATTTTGCAGGCCTTCTTTTAGAAATTAATGACATACCTATGTCCCACCTCCTTTGGCACACTGATAGTCACGCACCTGCTGATTTTCCATCATCTGACATAATTTCCCAAACTGCCACCTGCGATAGAACATATTGTACAGCTTCAATTGAAAAACGTTATGAATATTAAAAGCCAACACTACTGTTTCCTGGAATGTGCTTGGCTTCATATTCTACTCGCCGTGCCTAACCCAGGTGTTGATTTAAAATTCGGTGACATGAAACGATTATCTATCATTCTAAATCATCTCATATTCTTTTAATTCTTGATGTATCTAAGACAGAAGCCTGAGAAGCGCTTCCTTCCCCATTGACCATATAGCACATTTTGTCATTAAGTCTCCTGCCTCATCATTTGGAATTTCATTCTAAACAAAGACTCATAAGTGAGCCTTCCAGCTGCCTTGTCAGGTTGGTGAAACGGAAAAAAATAAATCTACTATATTTATTCCAAGCTTTTTCTGTAATGGATCTCATATGCGAGCTTCATTTTATTTTCTGTTTATCAGAAATAAGGCCTATCAAACTCAGGGTAGGCCAATAATTAGGTACAGATGGTAGGTAATAATGAGAAATTGTTGATGGAAATCTGTCCCTTTAGTGAGCAAAGAGAAATGGCCTTTGACTCTCTCTTAGAAATGATAATACCTGGTGCTTGTTACATGGGTTGACACCTCCACTTTACCAGAAGGAGATCTGGTATTGATAAGAAATGGTTTTGAATGGGGTGAAACATCTCATTTTATTTTATCAGTGCAGGTAGGCAGAGATATTAGAGAGAATGATAGATGGTATGTAGACAGAGCAATACTAGATCACAGATAGATAGATAGATGATACATAGATAGATAACAGATAAAGTGATAGATAGATGATAGATACTTTATTACTATTGCTGTTCAGTTGCTACGTTCTGTCTCACTCTTTGCGACCTCATGGACTAAAGCACACTAGGCTCCTCTGTCCTCCACTATCTGCCAGAGTTTGCCCATATTCATGTCTGTTGTTTTGATGATGCTTAAAACTATCAAGAAACTGAAGGTACATAGTTGGGATGAGTCTTTCATGAATGACAGTCATCTTTTTTTTTTAAACAGGTAACACACCCTTCCTTCTTTTTTTTTTTTTAATCTGCAATTTTTACAAAGATCAAATAAAACCAGGCTCAATTTAATAGTCTTCTGCAGAATCATTTAACCTATTTTTTCTTTTTTCTTTTTTTTTTTTGGCCGCACAACATGCAGGATATCCGTTCCCAGACCAGGGATAGAACTGGGACCACGTGCAGTGGAAGCAGAGTCTTAACCACGGGACCACCAGGGAAGTCCCTGACACTCATCTTTAAGCAGTTTTTAAAAGTTAACATCACGGAAGCAGATATGCAGCATTGTATAATGCTTTCATTTTCAGTCTTATTTATGTCATTACCGTTAAAATGGTAAGGCATAAAAAAACATTGGTTTGAATATTTATTAATTTATTCATTTAAAAGTATCTAATTAAGAAATCGGCATGTTCCTGACACTGTTTAGGAGAATAAGTTGTGAATGAGACCTCCTGGGCTTTACATTCTGCCTAGTGAGTGGTGCTTTGCAAATGGTTATCTGGTGTAATCTTAAGTCTCTGTACATGCATGCTAACTCACTGCAGTCATGTCTGACTCCTTGCAACCCTATAACTATAGCCCGCCAGGCTCCTCTGTCCATTAGATTCTCCAGACGAGAATACCTGGGTGAGTGGTCATGTCCTTTTCCAGGGGATCTTCCCGACCCAGGGAACAAACCCGGTCTCTTATGTCTCCTGCATTGGCAGTCAGGTTCTTTGCCACCAGTGCCACCTGGGAAGTCTCTGAAATGAGATTATATTCATCAAGCATGTATTTGCTCAACCAGAACTCTGTGAGTATTTACTATCTTCCAGTCTAGTGGGAAAGTGAGACTAAAATGAAAAAGTCCATGAGAAGCTTCACTCAGGAAGACTCATACTGACATTTTCAACCTCCCCACATGTAAATGTGTTCCTGCAAGTCAGTTAATCATCAATATGCCTGATGTGTGTAAGGCGTAAAGTTCAGGTTAGTTGCAGTGGTGATAGTATAAGTTCAGCAGTGGACTGCTGCGGGGGCAGGGGCTCTGGGTGCAGCAGACTTAGGTATGGCATAAGCCCTCTTGGAGGAGGTTGCCATTAACCCCACCATAGAGCCACCAGAACTTACACAGGACTGGGGAAACAGACTCTTGGAGGGCACACTCAGAAGCTTGAGCACACCAGGACCCAGGAGAAAGGAGCAGTGATCCCACAAGAGACGGACCCAGACTTGCCCGTGAGTGTCCGGGAGTCTCTGGTGGAGGCGTGGGTCAGCGGCGGTCTGCTGCAGGGCTGGGGACACTGAGTACAGCAGTGCCTGCAAGGGACTTTTTGAAAGAGGTCACCATTATCTTCATCACCTCCACCATAGTTTGGCCTCAGCTAAATAGCAGGAAGGGAACATAGCACCACCCATTAACAGAAAATTGGATTAAAGATTTACTAAGCATGGCCCTGCCCAGCAGAACAAGACTCAGTTTCCCCCTCAGTCAGTCTCTACCAACAGAAAGCTTCCATAAGCCTCTTATCCTTCTCCATCAGAGGGCAGACAGACTAAAAACCACAATCACAGAAGACTAACCAATCTGATCACATGGACCACAGCCCTGTCTAACTCAATGAAATTATGAGCCATGCCATGTAGGACAACACAAAACGGAAGGGTCATGGTGGAGAGTTCTGGCAAAACATGGTCCACTGGAGAAGGGAATGGCAAACCACTTCAATATTCTTGCCTTGAGAACCCCATGAACAGTATGAAAAGGCAAAAAGATAGGACACTGAAAGATGAACTCCTGTGGTCAGTTCAGTTCAGTTCAGTCACTCAGTCAAGTCTGACTCTTTGCAACCCCATGAATCGCAGCATGCCAGGCCTCCCTGTCCATCACCAACTCCCAGAGTTCACTCAGACTCATGTCCATCGAGTCCGTGATGCCATCCAGCCATCTCATCCTCTGTCATCCCCTTCTCCTCCTGCCCCCAATCCCTCCCAGCATCAGAGTCTTTTCCAATGAGTCAACCCTTCGCATGAGGTGGCCAAAGTACTGGAGTTTCAGCTTTAGCATCATTCCTACCAAAGAAATCCCAGGGCTGATCTCCTTCAGAATGGACTGGTTGGATCTTCTTGCAGTCCAAGGGACTCTCAAGAGTCTCCTCCAACACCACAGTTCAAAAGCATCAATTTTTCGGTGCTCAGCCTTCTTCACAGTCCAACTCTCACATCCATACATGACCACAGGAAAAACCATAGCCTTGACTAGATGGACCTTTGTTGGCCAGGTAATGTCTCTGCTTTTGAATATACTATCTAGGTTGGTCATAACTTTTCTTCCAAGGAGTAAGCGTCTTTTAATTTCATGGCTGCAATCACCATCTGCAGTGATTTTGGAGCCCCCAAAAATAAAGTCTGACACTATTTCCACTGTTTCCCTATCTATTTCCCATGAAGTCAGCAGGTGTCCAATATACTACTGGAGATCAGTGGAGAAATAACTCCAGAAAGAATGAAGAGATGGAGCCAAAGCAAAAACAGCACCCAGTTGTGGAGTGACTGGTGACCAAAGTAAAGTCTGATGCTGTATGGATGAATATTGCATAGGAAACTGGAATGTTAGGTCCACGAATCAAGGCAAATTGGAAGTGGTCAAAGGAGATAGCAAGAGCAGACATTGACATTTTAGGAATCAGCAAACTAAAATGGACTGGAATGGGTGAATTCAACAAAGATGACCATTATGTCTACTACTGTAGGTAAGAATTCCTTAGAAGAAATGGAGTAGCCATCAAAGCCAAGAAAAGAGTCTGAAATGCAGTACTTGGATGCAATCTCAAAAACAGCAGAATGATCTCTGTTCATTTCCAAGACAAACCATTCAACATCACAGTAATCCAAGCCTATGCCCTGGCCAGTGACGCTGAAGAAGCTGAAGTTGAGCCATTCTACGAAGACCTATAAGACCTTCTAGAAGTAACACCAAAAAAAGGTGTCCCGTTCATTATAGGGGACTGGAATGCAAAATTAGGAGGTCAAGAAATACCTGGAATAACAGGCAAATTTGGCCTTGGAGTACAAAATGAAGCAGCGCAAAGGCAATAGAGTTTTGCCAATAGAATGCACTGGTCATAGCAAACACCTTCTTCCAACAACAGAAGAGAAGACTCTACACATGGACATCACCAGATGGTCAAACCCAAATCAGATTGATTATATTCTTTGCAGCCAAAGATGTAGAAGCTCTATAAAGTCAGCAAAAACAAGATGGGGAGGGGACTGTGGCTCAGATCATGAGCTTCCTATTGCCTAATTCAGACTTAAATTGAAGAAAGTAGGGAAAACCACTAGATTATTCAGGTATGACCTAAATCAAATCCCTTATGATTGTACAGTGGAAGTGACAAATGGGTTCAAGGGATTAGATCTGATAGACAGAGTACCTGAAGAACTACGGACAGAGGTTCATGACTTTGTACAAGAGAGAGGGAGCAAGACCATCCCCAAGAAAAAGAAATACAAAAAGGCAAAATGTTTGTCTGAGGAGGCCTTACAAACAGCTGTGAAAATAAGAGAAGCAAAAGGCAATGGAGATAAGGAAAGATGTACCCATCTGAATGCAGAGTTCCAAAGAATAGCAAGGAGAGGTAGAAAGCCTTCCTCAGGGATCAGTGCAAAGAAATAGGGGAAAACAATAGAATGGGAAAGGCTAGAGGTCTCTTCAATAAAATTAGAGATACCAAAGGAACATTCATGCAAAGATTTGCACAATAAAGGACAGAAATGGTATGGACCTAACAGAAGCAGAAGATATAAGAAGAGGTGGCAAGAATACACAGAAGAACTGTACAAAAAAGATCTTCATGACCAAGATAATCACGATGGTGTGATCACTCACCTAGAGCCAGACATCCTGGAATGTGAAGTCAAGTGGGCCTTAGGAAGCATCACTACAAATAAAGCTAGTGAAGGTTTTGGAATTCCAGCTGAGCTATTTCAAATCCTAAAAGATGATACACTGAAAGTGCTGCCCTCCATATGCTGGAAAATTTGGAAAATCCATCAGTGGCAACAGGATTGGAAAAGGTCAGTTTTCATTTCAATCCCAAAGAAAGGCAATGCCAAAGAATGCTCAAACTACCGCACAATTGCACTCATCTCACACGCTAGCAAAGTAATGCTCAAAATTCTCCAAGCCAGGTTTCAACAGTACATGAACCATGAACTTCCAGATGTTCAAGCTGGATTTAGAAAAGGCAGAAGAACCAGAGATTAATTGCCAACATCCATTGGATCATCAAAAAACCAAGAGAGTTCAAAAAAAACATCTATTTCTGCATTATTGACTATGTCAAAGACTTTGACTGTGTGGACCACCACAAACTGTGTAAAATTCTGAAAGAAATTGGAATACCAGGCCACCTGATCTGCCTCTTGAGAAATCTGTATGCAGGTCAGGAAGCAACAGTTAAAACTGGCATGGGACAACAGACTAGTTCCAAATAGGAAAAGGCCTATGTCAAGGCTGTATATTGTCACACTGCTTTATTTAACTTATATGCAGAGTACATCATGAGAAATGTTGGGCTGGATGAATTACAAGCTGGAATCAAGATTTCCAGGAGGAATATCAATAACCTCAGATATGCAGATGACACCACCCTTATGGCAGAAACTGAAGAACTAAAGAGCCTCTTGATGAAAGTGAAAGAGGAGAGTAACAAAGTTGGCTGAAAGCTCAACATTCAGAAAACTAAAATCATGGCATCTGGTACCATCGCTTCATGTCAAGTAGATGAGGAAACAGTGGAAACAGTGACTGACTATTTTGGGGGGTTCCAAAATCACTGCAGATGGTGACTGCAGATATGAAATTTAAAAAAATGCTTGCTCCTTGAAAGAAAAGTTATGATCAATCTAGATAGCATATTAAAAAGCAGGGACATTACTTTGCCAACAAAGGTCTGTCTAGTCAAAGTTATGCATTTTCCAGTAGTCATGTATGGATGTGAGAGTTGGACTATAAAGAAAGCTGAGGGCAGAAGAATGGATGTTTTTGAACTGTGGTGTTGGAGAAGACTCTTGAGAGTTCCTTGGACTGCAAGGAGATCCAACCAGTCCATCCCAAAGATAAATCAGTCCTAAATATTCATTGGAAGGACTGATGCTGAATCTGAAACTCCAATACTTTGGCCACCTGATTCGAAGAACTGCCTCACTGGAAAAGACCTTGATGCTGGGAAAGATTGCAGGTGGGAGGAGAATTGGATGACAGAGGATAAGATGGTTGGATGGAGCACCAACTCGATGGACATGAGCTTGAGCAAACTCCATGATTTGGTGAAGGACAAGGAAGCCTGGTGTGCTGCAGCCCATGGAGTCTTAAAGAGTTGGACACTACTGAGTGACTGCACTGAAGTATAATTTCCCGTTATCATCATCATGATTGCTAGTATTAAGACTTTTTTCCAAACTTTTACATCTATATGTTCATTGTTCTACAATAAAACCAAATGCTTGAAACAACCATGAAACTGATAAAAATTTCTACTACATTTCTTGTGAAATATTTTGGGATAATATTATTAATAATCAATCCAATGGGGGGAAAAAGAGAGTTGAATATCATGATCAGAAAAGCAGATGGCCTCAACACAGTGCAACATAAAGTTGAATATTATTAAAAATATGTCTTAAGTGTGATCCTTTGAATAGCAGACAAATGTGTGCAGAAAATATTTCTATTTTCATTTGTTAGTCTTTAAAATGTTTATTTTATGTTGGACTAGAGCTGTTTAACAATGCTGTGCTAGTTTTGGGTATACACCAAAGTGATTCCGTGATACATATACATATGTGTGTGCATGCATGCTAAGTCACTTCGCTATTGTCCAACTCTTTGGGAGCATAGGCACTGTAGCCCACAAGGCTCCTCTGTACATGGGATTCTCCAGACAAGATTACTAGAGGGTGTGGCCATGCCCTCCTCCAGGGGATCTTCCAGACCCAGGGATCAAACCTGTGTCTCTATGTCTCCTGCATCGGCAAATGGGTTCTTTACCTCTAGCACCACCTGGGAAGCCCACATATACACTTACATGTACCTGTTCTTTTACAAATTCGTGTACACACTGCTATATTCAAAAGAGATAACCAGCAGTGACCTACTGTATAGCACAGAGAACGCTGCTCCATATTCTGCAAAAAGCTAAATAGGGAAATGGATTTGAAATAGTCTTTTTAGAGCATTCTTTTTGTGGATTTTTCAAAAACTCAGTCTCTAGAAGATATCAATTTGAATTAATCACTCTAAGAAGATACAGACATCAAGGTGGGAACCATTCAATCAACACAATATTATTATAATCATTTAGCATTTCATTTTAGAATGACTCAGAATAGATTTTTGTCATCCTGATATTGTTGGTATTTGGGGTGATATAACTTTATGTTGGGGTGACTGTCCTGTGCATCACAGGATGTTCAGCAGCAGCCCCGACCTGGACTCAGGAGTCCCAGAAGCAACCCCTCCTGGTGCTTGTCATGACAACCCAAACCTTTCCACACATCAGGGAATGTCGCTGAAAGCATCTTACCATCACCTGTGGAGAGCCACTGACTATGAAGAAGTGAATGAGAAGAAGAACAGTAGAGGCTTCTATAACGCAGAGCAACAAACGTCTCTGAAAAATGGTTTATACTTAAGAAACTGACCTGCCAGAAGCTGTGGCTGAGTATGACTTGGGATAAAAGAAACAAGCTAATTATGTGCAGTTAGTATTCTGAAGCCATTTTTGAGTACCACCTGAAATATAAGCTGGAATCAAGATTGCCGGGAGAAATATCAATAATCTCAGATATGCAGATGACAACACCCTTATGGCAGAAAGTGAAGAGGAACTAAAAAGCTTCTTGATGAAAGTGAAAGGGGAGAGTGAAAAAGTTGGCTTAAAGCTCAACATTCAGAAAACAAAGATCATGGCATCCAGTCCCATCACTTCATGGGAAATAGATGGGCAAACAGTGGAAACAGGGTCAGACTTTATTTTGGGGGGCTCCAAAATCAGTGCAGATGGTGACTGCAGCCATGAAATTAAGACGCTTACTCCTTGGAAGAAAAGTTATGACCAACCTAGATAGTACATTCAAAAGCAGAGACACTACTTTGCCGACTAAGGTCCTTCTAGTCAAGGCTATGGTTTTTCCAGTGGTCATGTATGGATGTGAGAGTTGGACTGTGAAGAAGGCTGAGCGCCAAAGAGTTGATGCTTTTGAACTGTGGTGTCGGAGAAGACTCTTGAGAGTCCCTTGGACTGCAAGGAGATCTAACCAATCCATTCTAAAGGAGATCAGCCCTGAATTTCTTTGGAAGGAATGATGCTAAAGCTGAAACTCCAGTACTTTGGCCACCTCATGCGAAGAGTTGACTCATTGGAAAAGACTGTGATGCTGGGAGGGATTGGGGCAGGAGGAGAAGGGGACGACAGAGGATGAGATGGCTGGATGGCATCACTGACTTGATGGACGTGAGTCTGAGTGAACTCCGGGAGTTGGTGATGGACAAGGAGGCCTGGCGTGCTGAGATTCATGGGGTCGCAAAGAGTCCGACACGGCTGAATGACTGAATTGAACTGAACTGAAATACACGCACAGGCTAAAGTAAGAGCAGGCAGACAAATCTCCAGAAGTAAAATGGTAAATGTGTTTTTCAAAGATGAATGTTAAAGCTTTAGTCTCTCCTGTCTGGCTCTTTGCGACCCCATGGACCATAGCCCACCAGGCTCCTCTGTCCATGGAATTTTCAAGGCCAGGATACTGGAGTGGGTGGCCATTCCCTTCTCCAGGGGATCTTCCTGACCCAGGGATCACAACAAGGTCTCCTGCATTACAGGTCCTTACCATCAGAGCCACCAGGAAAGCCTAAAAACGATGAGTGATTCTATATTTTAGTGAAAATAGTCTTAATCAGACACTTTATTTCAACACGTGTTTAAATATTGTCCTTCTCAGATTACAAATATAAAGTTATCACATACAGGTTTTGCCTATCTCTGTAATCATATTTTGACTTTCTTTTAAAAGATCAAATCCATATGTATACTAAATAGGTTATCATCACTTTTCTCAATGATCCAAACAGTAATTATGTCTAAAAACTAACCTTAATGAAACACGTGGTGTCTTTAAGAGCCTGAAACAATTTACATAGGAGTTTTACGCGATTTCAACTCATTTCAAGTACTGAATTTCCCAGTTGGGGAGATTTATTTATGGTAAACATGACTTTCCCCTAAAATGTTGTGAAGGTGGGCGATGGGGCAGTGTGAACTTCCTACTTAACCTTTCTCTTTTTTGGCCTGTGGTTTGGCTCCACTGCTGCACTCGGCCTTCTCTAGCCATGGCGAGTGGGAGCTACTCTCTAAGTTGCAGTGAGGCGGCTTCCCATTGCATTGCCTTCTTTCGTTGTGGAGCTCAGCCTCTACGGTGCGTGGGCTTGAGTGCTGGTGGCTCCCCAGCTCTAGAGCACTGGCTCAGAAGCTGTGGCACATGGGCTTAGCTGTTCCGTGGCATACGGAATTTTCCCAGACCAGGGATGGAACCCCTGTCTCCCGTATTGTCAGGCACCACTGGACCACGAGGGAAGGTCACCACCTTAGTCTGGAAAAATAAGTTAAAATGACAGCCACATCTGTACTATCAATAGGAAAATGTTGAAACAAATTCCCCAAAATCCAAACTATTTTCTTTGGCTATTTTTTTTTTTTTTAGCTTTCCTTTTTGTAAAATGGGAAAGTTCATTCTGAAAATTCACTCCCATTTGAGTTATTGGTAGAGCAGTAGCCAGCACCAACCCATTTTGAGATTACGTTCACCTGCACAGCCTAGAATTGAGTGAGGAACTGAGACTTCTCCCTGGCTTCTCTGACAGCTCAGTGGATAAAAAAATCTGCCCACCAGTGCAGAAGACGCAGGAGATGCCGGTTCGACCTCTTAGTCAGGGAGATCCCCTGGAGGAGGAAATGGCAGCCCACTCCAGTGTTCTTGTCTGGGCAATGCCAACGGCAGAAGAGCCTGGTGCGCTCCAGTCCATGGGCTCCCAAAGAGTCAGAGACGCCTGGGCAACTAAGCACAGCACCTGTGTGCCACAGAGCCAGGCCCTGACCCAGGCTGCGCCATCCTCTTGGTGTAGACTTAGACTCACTCTTCTCTATCTGTCTACACCTGTCTCAATCCACTTTGAATGCTGACCATGGGCCACCTTGCCACCATTTCAACCACATAATCCCCGAGGGCACTCTTAGGAATCTTAGCAACAAAAGATTCTTGCAGGCTTTAAAGGAGGCAAGGAAGTTTCCCTTGATTGCATTACTTTGGGAAATACCAGATGATATTAAGAAAAAGAAATTCCTTTCCAGGAAATAGAAAGTGAACTCCGTTTCAATGAGTGTAAAACTGACAATTCATGGTAGAAAAACACTGATGACTAAAAATATGTAAAAAAAAATTCAGACATAACATTTTCCAACGTTGTGTAATAAGCATATGGAATGCATTGACCAAAATCGCCATCAAAGAAAACACGCAAATGAGCTTAAGAAGCAGACGTTTCTACATCAGGAAAAGGATTACGGCATACAACCGGCAATCTAGTGAACATAACTCTGATAAAAGTGGACAGACTCTTTGAGACACATGGTACTTTCAGTCCATCCATCTAAAGTATAAATCTGTACTTTTAATTAAAATATGCCTCCAAAATCCAGCGCACATGGCTTAGCATGCTTAGTATTAAGCTGGCCTTGGCCTGGGTCATAATTTACATAGGTGGTTCAAGTTCTTGCCTCATTAATGAAAAACATACTCAGGACACTGGAAGGAAAATTGAGAACAATTTCTATCACGCCAGTTAAGCCCAGGATTAATTTTACTGTGAACTTCGTGTTGTGTTAGCCAAAGGAAGTTTGTAGGTGAATAGATTAGAGCTAACACACGTATGCATCTAATAATAGTACATGTATAAAGTATTTTAGTAATCCTGTTTTATAGTTTTGATCTGATTTCTGCTTAGACCTGGAGACAAAGATTTTCTTTCACTTCCTGAGTAAGGCGAGGAAGTAGTGAATACCAGAATAGATAGAATCATACAAAGGGAAAGTGAAGTCGCTCAGTCATGTGCAACTCTCTGCGTACCTGCCAGGCTCCTCCATCCATGGGATTTTCCAGGCAAGAATACTGCAGTGGGTTGCCATGCCCTCCTCCAGGGGATCTTCCAGACCCAAGGATCAAACCTGTGTATCTTATATCTCCCACATTGGCAGGGAAGTTCTTTACCGCTAGCGCCACGTGGGAAACCATGGAAAGTCCTTGAATGACCTTTGCTTGTGTTGCCGAGGTCACGCCAAGTACTTTGTGTGTGTGTCACCTGATTTTATCCCTATGTAATTCTGAGAGATTATGTTTAATATGACAGCTGTGGGTTGGATTGTGTCCCACCAAATTCACATGTTGAAGTCTTAACCACTGCCCTTCAAAACATGACCTTGTTTGGAAATAGAGTCAATGCTGATGTAGCTAGTTATCATGAAGTCACACTACAGGAGGGTGCGGCCCTCATCCCATAGAATCGCTGTCCTCATCAGAAGGTGGGCAAACTTCCCAAGTGGCGCAGTGGCAAAGAACCTGCCTGTCAGTGCAGAAGACCCAGGAGGAGCAGGTTCAATCCCTGGGTTGAGAAGATCCCCTGGAGGCGCAAATGGCTACCCATTCCAGTATTCTTGCCTGGAAAGTTCCGTGGACAGAGGAGCCTGGCGGGCTACAGTCCATGGGGTCACAAAGGGTTGGCTGAGCCTGAGCATGTACATACATCATTAAGAGACAACTGGACACAGAAGAATACACATAGGGAGAACACCATGTCAAAGAGGCAGAGATCTGGGTGATGGGTTTGCAAGCCCAGGGACACACTGATTGCCAGAAAATCGCCAGAAATGTGGAACCACCTGGGAGAGGCATGGAACAGACATGAACTCGGAAGGAAGTAACCTTGCCGGCACCCTAGTCTCAGACTTGTAGCATCTGGGACTGGGAGACAAAAGACATTTGTTGCTCTTGCTGCTTTAAATTTTTTTATTGGAATATAGCTGATTTACAATGTTTGTTAATTTCTGCTGTACAGCAAAGTGAATCAGTTATACATATACACATATCCACAATTTTTCAGATTCTTTTCCCATGTAGGTCATTATGCTATACAGTGGGTCCTTATTAGTTATCTATTATGTGTGTGTGTGTGCATATATATATATAGTATATATAATGTATAAACATAATAAAATATAAAACAAATCATTAAATTATATATATATATATATATAATTTATATAATACTTTGACCACCTGATGCGAGAGCTGACTCATTGGAAAAGACCTTGATGCAGGGAAGATTGAGGGCAAGAGAAGAAGTGGGCGACAGAGGATGAGATGGTTGGCTGGCATCACTGACTCAACGGGCATGAGACTAAGCAAACTCCAGGGGATCGTGAAGGATAGGAAGCCTGGTGTGCTGCAGTCCGTGGGGTCGCAAACAGACACGACTCAGAAGCTGGACAACCACAACAAAGTCCAAAGGCCAGTCAATCTAGCAGGAGTTCACCATTCTTTTCCTCACCGACTCTCTCAATAGGCTTCCTTCTGCCTGACTCTGTCCACTCTCCTCATCCCAGGAATGAGGGATTCGGAGTCACGAGTCTTTCCTCCCAGGCCTGGAAGCTGGCAGAAGCTGGAGAGGGAACCCTGGGGTCAGAGGTGTTCTGGTCAGGGAAGTCTTCCGCTACGTGCCACATGGAAGCTTGCTCTGAGCAAAATATCTCTTACTGCACAGGAACTAAGAGCAGGGATTCCCCCTCCCACGGCCCTGCACCCATCTAAACCCCTACTCATCCCTCCAGGCTAGTATTGACCCATCTTTCACTAAGTCATGCTCCTTTGTCTACTCTGAATTGCCTGGGGAGCTTAACCTGCACCCTGCAAAGTTTCCATTTCACAAGGAACACTGGGAGGGGCAGCGGATAGGCTGTGAGAAATATTACACTTTCTCTATATTGTATACACAAAAGAGCGGGTGATGCCTAAGATTGCTGTTGTTTAGTCGCTAAGTTGTGCCCAACTCTTTGCAACCCCAGGGACTGTAGCCCACCAGGCTCCTCTGTCCCTGGGATTTCCTGGGCAAGAATACTGGAGCTGGTTGACATTTCCCTTTCCAGGGGATCTTCCAGATCCAGGGATCAAATCCGCATCTCATGCATTGGCAGGAGAATTCTTTATTGCTGAGCCACCAGGGAAGCCTGATGAATAAGATTAACCCTAGTCTTTTCAATGCCCTTTATCAAAATTGCTCTACAAACACCAGTAAATAGCTCAGCATTGGTAACCAGTCTGAATGATCACCGGTTTTTGCTAACTCTGCCTGTCAAGCTTAAGTAGCTTTTGCTATCCAGCTATTCCCCTGTAAAACCCAGTGGTCAGTCCTCTCCTCTGCATTTATTTCTGCTTTCCTTGCAGTGACATTTGCCCTTCCCTTCAATTTCCTTCTCACTGTACTCCTGTTACTGAAAGTGGATTCTGGCTGCTTGCTGCTCTAAAACCAACACTGGAGAGACAAGGCTGGTGGAAAGGAAAGTTTGCTTCATTTCTGAGGCTGGCAACCTTGGAGGGAGAAGGGATGGGGCAGGACTACTGGCCCAGAGGGGGTGAGCGGCGGTGGAGATGGGCGCCAGGCCGTGGGAGGACCAGCTCCCACTGCCAGAGATCCATGGGCAAGAGCTTTCCAAGGGGCGTTTCAGGGGTACAGGAAGGGGGCTACATGCAGAAACAGCACAGTCAGCTCTGGCAGTCTTGAAGCTGGTCATCAGTGGTCTGATTAGTGTCATCCTGACTGTTTTCAGCACAATGAGTCTTCAGTACAGGGTTGGTTTGCTCCCATTTCCGTGAGGCCATTTCTCAGAGTTGAGGCAGCTTACGTCATGACTACAGTCTGTAGCTTCCTACCACAGATGGGGGTTTCAGTATCTATAAAACAGGCATAGGATATGGCTCTGAATATCATATACAGATCATGAGGAGGAAATGAAGCTCCTTGATTTTGCTAAATGACTTTTGCTGTTCAGTGGCTCAGGCACGTCCAACTCTTCGCACCCCATGGACTGCAGCACACCAGGCTTCCCTGTCCTTCACCAGCTCCCAGAGCTTGCTCAGACTCATGTCCATTGAGTCAGTGGTGCCATCCAACCCTCTCATCCTGTCACCCCCTTCTATTATGGCTTGGTCTTGTTTGCTTTCCTTTGCTTCTGTATTTTGTCGCTTCTCGGATTACACTTACTCCCTGTTTAAAGTGTTTCTATAGACAAAAGGCAGGTGAAAGGCATGGGGGTGGTTGTGGGCCCTGGGGGAGGCATAAGTCTCTGATCCTTTTTCCTCCTATTATCTGTCTGTAGCCTCTTCCTCTGCTGTCCACCCAATTCCTACTTGGATGAGCTGTTGTTGGAATGCTTTCCCACTACCAGCAACCCTCATTTTCTCACTGCTTTTGTTGTTGTTTGATGTGATTTTTTTTTTTTTTTTTGTTAGCCCTAACCTTCTAATCAACCATCCGTGGCCAGGAATTTTTTCTGTTTGAGTAGAGGGGTGCCATTTTTGAATCTCTGGTCTTCCTGATGACTGCTTCTCTGCAATGCTCCCCTTTTCCTTTATTTACTGCTAAGACTAGTTCATATGATGCTAAAAATAAATATACTGGCATCCTGAATCTCTCTTCAGTGGCAAACAGATCTTTGGAGGAAAAAAAATTTTTTTCTCACAGACATCTGATTGGATGGCCTCACCCACTTGATGTTATGAGGCAAATTGTGTATAGCATATTGCAAGGCTATTGTGCCTACATCATGATGGTGTTGCAGCACTGTTTCCGTGGCAGGTCATGCTGTAACTATCAGATCCATTCCACAGCTTCTGGAAAGACGGCCTTGAACTAGAGCAAAGCCAGAGCATGACGACACAGGAGCATCCTCAGCGCAGGCGCAGGATGCAAAGAGCTCTGCGTGAGGAGGCGGGGTCGCGCAGAGCCGCTGGCCGGGGTACAGCTCTGTCTCTGATTGGTCACATGATCTCTGAGCTCTAGTCTTCACATCTGGAAAATAAAAGAGCTTGCACGAGACAGTTTCTAAAGCCCCTCAACGTGGCTGGAGAAAATCAATTTCAGATTGTCAAAACCTGTTTTTCACATGGTTTTTAAAATCCCGCCAAGAAATAATAGAATAAATATGATAAAGAAGAAAAGCCCCCAACAGATGGCAGATAGTGCAGAGTCACTTAGACATGTTAAGTATTTCTATTTAGTAAAAGTAGGTAAAAAGTCTTATACCAGGAGAAGAAAGGAACTGCTCTCAGCTCTGCTTTCGCTGATGAGGAGAAAAGCCTCCAGAAGGTTTGGGGGATAATGGGGCTGTGCTGTGTGAAGCAGAAAAATGATTTCATAAATTGTGAAATGAAACCCTATGGGAAAATGACCACCTAGATGGCTTTTGAATGTGTAAGTTATCTGACGTCGAGGCGTTGGTCTGCAGGACGGATTTGATCAGCGGCATGTGTGCAAAGTCCGTTCAGTCATGTCCAACCCTTTGAGACCCCGTGGACCATCTCCACCATACTCCTCTGCCCATGGGATTCTCCAGGTAAGAATACTGGAGTTACTATGCCCTCTTCCAGGGGACCTTCCTGACCCAGGGAATGAACCCGCATCTCTTAGGTCTCCTGAGTTGGCAGGCAGGTTCTTTACCACTAGTGCCAACTGGGAAGCCCAATTTGATTAGTATAGGATGCTAAGAGAAACTTTCATCTCTCTTAGAAATCCCACCCAACCATCCCAAGGCCATTTTCACAGGTCACATAGTCATCATTAGTGTTTAGAAAAGGACCTACTCAGATGAAAATAAAGACAACTAAATTTCTTCTGTTACGACCTTCAGAAGAGTTGTTCCCTCACTTTTGGGTCTCAGAACTCTCTGATACCATTACCATCATCGAGAACTGACCTCACAGATATTTACCTTATTAGAAATTAAAGCTGAGAAAATTGAAACATGTTTATAAATTAATTAACATAAAATAACAATAAACCCATATGATATTATCAAAAAATATTTTCATGAAAAAGAACTAAAAAGCAATGAAAAGGTTGGAATTCTATTCCATATTTGTAAATCTTTTTAATGTCAGGCTTAATTAAAACTGAGCTGAATTCTCACATTTGTTTTTCATTCTATCTGTAGCAATACATGTTTTGATGGAATTATATGATGAATCTTCAGCTTCAAGCAGATTTGTAGTATTTTAGTGGTCATTTCAAATAGTTGGGGAAACTTTTATTTGATTTTACATCAGTGTGTGATGAGTGGTGGCTTTTTAAAGGTTAGTTGCAACTGAAACCCTGTTAATAGATGCTTCATATGACAATGCATTAAAATCCATCGATTTATCTGGCATTTTGGATGAATCTGGTAACCATGCACGTTTCTGTAGTTATGCAGTGGCCATTTGGAAAGTATTAGTTCACTCCATTATTTATAACTTTCAAATGTGGACACATTTCATTGTGCAATGTAAAATATTCACATTTGTTAATATCACTGCCGAGCAGAAGAGTCTTCAAGTAGAAGGTTCTTATCAAGTTCATAATAGTGAGGACAAATGTTCAAGATTCTGATTTTTCCTTCTTAGCTCAAAGTTTCTCATGGGTCAACCAGGTTGTAAGCTACTTTTAGGGACATAAAATATGCTCATTTTGTTCATGCTTGAGAAAAAGTTTGCAAAAATACCCAAATATAAATAAGCATCATCTGTCTACAATAGGCTGGGGCATGGAAGCATTGGTTTCATATTTGCTAATCAGTGGGTTTAATAGGCTGGCAAGTGAAAGATTCATAGGTGGGTTGATGTTCTCCAAGTTCCAAGAGTGGCTGTTTCCTTTCCTTCCAGGGTGCTTGCTATAATTCATCAGGCTGAAAATTTCCTGTTTTTATAGCTAGACATGCTAAGGTGTTGATTTAACTTTGATCCAGAGGCTACTATGTCACCTATTGGAATCAGCTGGAGCTCAGAGAGTCAAGCACCTTCTGCCATGGTTGAGTGTGGATGATCGGAAGGAAAATGGGAAGGAGGAAAGGAAGGTGGGAAAGGAGTATAAACTAGGTTGCATCTCTGTGTGCAGATGGGTTGGGAGGTGATGGTTGAGATTCTGGTGCCAGACATTTTTACTTTACATCCTACATTGCATCCAACGTTTGCTTGATTGCCCAAGAGGAAAAACTCTTAGAAGTCTGTGTCTCAGTTTCTTGATGTTTAAAGGGGGTGCATGCTGGCATCTACTACCTGAGATTGTGTGTTAGCTGCTCAGTCATGTCCGACTATTTGAGACCCCATGGACTATAGCCCACCAGGCTCCTCTGTCCATGGAGTTTCCCAGGTAAGAACACTGGAGTGGGTTGACATTTCCAGGGGATCTTCACGACCCAGGGATCAAACCCATCTCTTGTGTCTCTTGCCTTGACAGGAAGGTTCTTTACCACTAGCACCACCTGGGAAACCCCATGTTTGACCTCAGTACCCTCTGTTTCTTGAATCACTGAATAAACATCATATGTCAAGAGGTTCTGAGCGTGGAAAGCACTGACTAAACTTTTTAACACTAGTTAATATAACGTCACTTTTCATAGTCTTGTACGTCCTACTTGAGCCCTTTTAACTGCCCATTTCATTGTCAATGTTCTGTTGATTCAAAGATCAGAAAGCCTCCCAACATCTGTCACACACGCTGTATTTATTCACTTTCCTAGGAATCACCCCCAAGCTCTTGTGTCTTCTCATAAACCCCCGATTCGATTGCTCGAAACTCACTGATTTCTAATTAGCTCAGTTGATATCATTGTTATTTTCTCATTTCATTTCATTTTTCTCAAGATACAATTTTTGGAAGCCCTGATCTTTCATATTTTCAACATTCAAACCCCTATTTGAAAACCACTTTGCTCCCAGAAAAATTTCTGTGTCTGGAAAAAAAGATTCTACCCAACCTAGAATCTAACCTAAATCAAGATACTCCTTTATGTTATGAATAAATATATATGACATTTAGATGGTCATATTCATATAATGTATAATGTAAAACAAACCTCTACTTTTGAATTTTTGGAGAAAGCTTGTCAACTTTTCAAAATGAGTCCACGTCCTGAATGTGCATTTATGGGCCCTCGATATGAGATGTCTAATTCCTGTAGACCAGTGATGAATACAAGATATATGACCTTGAAGAAAATAAATTGCCAAGACTTCATATTTATATTGCAAGACTGATATTTCAAAATGCTTGAATTTTTTTCCATAGGAATATTGACTCATGAAAGGTTGATGTTTATTAAATGTTTTCATTTTCAGAAAGTTTATTAAATATGGTTTTTATCATCATGATGTAGAAACCACTGAATTTCTTTTTTAGCAAAGTCCACAAATGGAAATGAATAATTGTAATAAAATCCATACACTCAAGTTCTGAATTTGTCTCCTAAAAATAGTTTTGGAGAAAATCTTTATATTGTATTTATTATAAGTAAATATAATTATTGTCATTTCCCCACTAATGTAGTAGATATTATATCAATATAAGGAAACAATTATCTATCTGTATGCGAGCAATAAGTTGATCTTATTCAGAAAATTGAGTGATTGTAACATTCTTTTCCATCTGCTGCATCTGGTTTCTTATATATATATCTCACATTTTCTCTGACTCAAACCACATAATTTAAAGAATGGATTTCATTTGTAGACATACTTTAGGCTATTCATAAACCTTGTCAAAATACTTCCTAAAAAAATAGTTGAACTTATCGTTAATCAAGTTATGTATAAGAAAACCCACCTCCAGGTAGACTTTTCAGCATTTATGCATGGTTTTTTAGGTTGTAATTGAGAACTTTGATTTTTGTTATCGAAAGTAAATGAAGACGACAGGCTTGTTCATTTTGTTCTTTCCTAGGACTGACCATCCTTTTGGAAGCCTAAGACTGTAGTTTAGGTAGCTAATGTAAATGACAAAGTTTACAAGTCATTTCAAAAGTTGAAGGAATCAACATCAAAAGCGGAGGATTCATAAAATATATACATATATATTTTTTAGCACTGTATCCTAAAGCTATCTGATGGATTTACTTAACAGTTTTAATGGAGATAGTATTTTTTTAATCCACTTTCATCCTAATTAACATTTATTCTGATTCTCTGCTCTAAGTAATCTTTCTACCCTAGTCAGTAGCAAGCTAGCTTCAAGCTGGAGCAAACTCACTGTACAATACTTCAAAAGTTTAATACAATTCAAGGCACTATTCCTTGGCTCCCCTGATAGCTTAACAGTTAGAGAACGTGCCTGCCAAGGCAGGAGACACAGGAGACGCAAGCTCGACCCCTGGATGGGAAGATACCTTGGAGAAGGAAATGGCAACTCACTGAGGTATTCTTGCCTGGGAAATCCCATGGACAGAAAAGCCTGGCAGGCTACAGCCCATTGGATCACAAAAGAGATGAACAGGACTTAGCAACTAAACAGCAACAACAGCTCATTATGATGACTGTACTTTAGTAGTAAAGTATACTCCTAAATGAAGAATCAGTATGGTCCACCTAGTTACCCAAAATGAGTGAAATAAAAAGATATTCCATGTCTATTCCACGTATACTCTATCGCCAGTCTTTCTCAATTCTCTTTCTCTGTCTGAGCAGTTTTTCTTTTCTTGTACACTCAGATGGAATCTATGTTTACTCTTGGGACTAAAAGTGGAAACAATCATTCACTGATTTTCAGAAGAAAAATATCAACATGATGTGACCTGTCTGCAACCTATTTCCAGAGACAGGAATCCTGAACTCTTCACTGATGTAAAACAATCTTAACTGATGGCGCACTGTTAGGAAAACATGACAACATGAAATCAAAGTGAATTAAGGTAGCCCAAAGGCTGCAAGAACACCTCACTGCTGGGGAATGCCTGAGCTGATGACTATGGTGTATCAGTCGCCTTTGTGCTCCATCCAGGGCAGGCAAGCCCTGGCACCAGCAACTGCTGTGAAGGAGCCCCAGGCTCAGTGCTTGCCCAAAAACAACAGTTTGGTCATGGACCTCTGGAAGCAGATTTGTGGGTTTCCATCTGCTGGTTTGGGTCTCTGTCAAAACAGTATAATGCTTTTGGGGCTTCCCTGGTGGCTCAGACTGTAAAGAATCTGCCTGCAATACCGGACCCCCAGATTTGATCCCTGCTTTGGGAGGATACCCTAGAGAAGGAAATTATTCCCTATCCCAGTATCTTGCCTGCACAGTTCCATGGACAGAGGAGCCTGTTGGGCTGCAGTCCATGTGGTTGCAAAGAGTCAGACATGACTGAGCGACTAACACACACATGATGCTTTTAGTCATGTGTCATCATAGAGAACTTATCTTCCAGTGTGTTATTAAAGCACTTAGTGAGAAATAAATATGTGTTACTAAAGGGGAAAAGATGTGGGGAGATAAATTTGTAATTTGGAATTAACATACACACACACACACAAAAAACAAAGACCTACTGTACAGCATAGGGAGCCACTGATATCTTGTAATAATCTATAATGGAAAAGAATATTGAAAATAATGCATATATGTACATGTACAGCATTGTGGTAAACCTGAAATGATGTAAATCAAGTATATTTAAATAAAAAATTAAATTAAAAATTATATTAAAACTTTAAATGTTAATTCAATTCCATTAAGCACTAAATAAATGAATCCATGCATACACAGGTACATCCATACAAACACACATGTATACATCAAAGTAAAGGTGGGTTTCAAATTATGATAAGAATATACAGTGAGCATGCATTTGATCTGTACATGATATACACATTGAGAACAGAGTTGATGCATTTCAGTCAATCTGTCGTGTCGCCAGAGGAGGAATGAATGACAGCAAACAGCACTTTGTGCAGGAACTCAGGGGTGGAATGCTGATGATGCAGGGAGGCTGGGTTCCCTCGGCCTCTCATGGAAAGTCAGACTCTGGCACACCGCACCTCTGGTCAGTGGGCGTGACTGCTCCTGTCTCTTGTATTCCTGGTGGCAGGAAACCAGAGCCCTGGGGAAATAGAGCTCCATTCCTGACACTTTTCACATCACTTGCAGTTTACCTCCACCTGTGACTCTGAGGCATGTTTCTGAGTGGCTTCAGTAAAGAGGTTCTCTGGGGCATTCAGGGTCTCACCCAGGTGGTCAGCAAGCTTCTCAGAAGACCAGAATAACTCTGAAGTCACCGGCAATTGATTCAGGAAAAAAAGGAGTTCTGGCCATTTGCTTCCCATTACTGAATTCAGATCATTACATCAGCGATCGGGGTTTTAGATAAACTGTCACCCACTCTGAGATTTTACTCACCTGCAAGACTGTGTTCACTTGATCCAGAGTTCCTCCTACTCAGGTTCTCCCATGGGAGGCAGCCGACAGCTCTTCCCAAAGGTTCCAAGTGGACCACTTTTACCTCCCCATCCTCCTTCTTAAGGAGGCCATGGCAACCCCCTCCAGTTCTCTTGCCTGGAGAATCCCCATGGACACATGAGCCTGGCAGGATACAGTCCATGGGGCTGCAAAGAGTCAGACACGACTGAGCATTCACACACACACATACACACACACACACACACACACACACACACACACACATTTCTGAGCCCCAAGGAGGTTTCTACCTTTGTGGTGAGTCACCAAATGATAGAATTTCTGGCAGCCTTCTCTCTCCAGGTGTCCCTTGAATTTTGGGATGTCTGAGCCTTCAGCCCACTCTGGAATGTCATGGCCTGTGGCGAATGAGGCAAGCATCCCACACTTCCTTTCATGGGACCTGCTTTATCACAGGCTTTCCTGACTTATGGATCCTGTGAACACCTGGAAATAGGTGACTCACTCTCTGAGCCATCTGGAACTTACAGTGACTCACCGTCACCTCCAGGGGATGTTTGTTCCCATTAACTCAAGGGCAGTATGGCCCACTGACCACCATGCGGCCCTGTGAATACTGTTCATTCTGATAACTAGCTTACCCTCACCCCTTGGTGATATCTCCAGTCCTGGGGATGACCCAGCCATGGCCCCTAGCCACTGACCAAGCACTTGGCTGAGGAACCCAGGGACAGGATTTAAGCAGGTGTCAGGTTCCCATTTGCTTCAAACTGTGGCTCTGGAGAAGACTCTTGAGAGTCCCTTGGACGGCAAGGGGATCCAACCGGTCCATCCTAAAGGAAATCATCCCTGAATATTCACTGGAAGGACTGATGCTGAAGCTGAAGCTCTAGTACTTTGGCCACCTGATGGGAAGAGCCAACTAAGCATTGGAAAAGACCCTGTTTCTGGGAAAGACTGGGGGTGGAAGGAGAAGGGGGCAACAGAGGGATAAGATAGTTGGATGGCATCACCGACTCAGTGGACTTGAATCTGCGCAAACTCTGGGCAACAGTGAAAGACAAGGAAGCCTGGTGTGCTGCAGTCCATGGGGTCACATGACTTAGAGTCTGACATGACTTAGTGACTGAACAACAGAAAGGGTTCCCGCATCCTGGCATCCTATAGTGAGCCTGAAAGTCACTGGGACTAGAGGCTCCTGGAGGGGAGCTGCCTCACCCTGCTGCTGTCCAAGAACAATTATAACTGGGCAGCAAACACATACTGATCTCAGGTTCTCTGATCAGGAGACTGCTGGCAATACCAGCTCCCCTGAATCTGAGGGTCCCTTGCTGGGGAATGGAACTTGAGCAGGACACCACGCCTGCTGAAAGGGACCCCAGAACTCACATTTGTAGAGGTGCCTCGTGGGGCCATCCGTGCACAGGAAAATTCTACTTCTCTCTATTTAGTCACTTATGTAGGAAAGACAGTTTAAAGCACCCTTAGAAATATTCTCGTCACTGGATCAGCAAAACTACCAGCCTATCTGCTTCCCAAATTACTTTCTTACCCTCAATTCTATTGTAATTGTACCAGAGGCCAATTACTCCTCTTATTCTAGAGTTCTTATCCTCATTGCCTTCTCGTAGCATTTTCTTTGCGTGGAGGAATTTCCTCTTCTGCTGCACCTCTCACTTCTTCCTCTCCAACAGGTTATCCTCATCATTCCAGAAACAAGATCCAGTATTTCCAGTCTTTAAAAAGTGAAATAAAATGAAGGATACCTCTTGTTCTTTTAAAATCCCGATCCAATTCTGTATGCGTTTCCTCAACAAAGCATCCTGAAATCGCTGCCTCTAGTCATCCCTCTGGTTTCTCTACCACTGAGCACAGACTGGGTCCTTCACTTCCACCACTGGTCTTATTGAGGTGTCCAGATATGCCCACGTTCATTGGCCTTTGAGGTTTTCTTCAGTAATCTCTCAGCAATGTACTCAAAAGGTGACTGCCCCTACCTGCCTGCTCTGATCCTCCACAACACTTCATCCTCTCGTATTTCATTCTACCGCTGAGGCATTTCTCTTTCATTCTTCTCTTCTGTTGCCTCTTAAACCTTTTTAGGTGGCACAGTGGTAAGGAATCTGCCTTCCACTGCAAGAGATGCGAGAGGTATGGGTTCAGTCCCCAGGTCAGGAAGGATCCTCTGGATGAGAAAATGGCAACCCACTCCAGTGTTCTTGCCTAGGAAATCCCTTGGACTGAAGAGCCTGGTGGGCTGCCATCCATGGCATCACCAAAGACTTGGACACAACTTAGGGCCTGAACAGCAGCAACATCATGCCAGGCATTTCTGTATCTTGCCTGGACTGTTCACACAGCCTCTTGTCTTCCACTCAGCTCTTACCCCTCCTCTGTGCTCAATGTAATAGCCGAATGAGCCTTGAAAGCCGCACGGAATATACCACGACTCTCTCGCGCTTTAAACTTTTAGCTGGCTTGTCATCAGTCTTAGAAGATTAAAGAAAATTCCCTTCTCTTGCTTCCTGGGTGCTACAAGTTCTGACCCTGTTTCATGCCATCCTCTGCTTTGCCTTCTGAGCATGACAGTGTCATGAATATTTTTTAAGCAAAATTAGTAGAGAACTGTGTTTCCTAATGCTAGCCAAGTGCCAAGGAAGATGGGTTAGACACAGCCTTATGTGTTAATCCTCTGGGGTTACACCATCACTGGATAGAGACCACTGTGTTCTCATGTGTCTCTTGGCTGAGGAGACGAAGTGGGCTGTGAACAGCGGTGCTATCCACTCTTCAGCCTGCTAGGCGTTCAGATTCCGTTACATGCTTTTGAAGGTTACCACGACTTTTCAGAATTAAGGAGTCAGCCCCATTCTTCAAAGCACCCAGTCACTCCCCAGACAAAAGACATCTTCCTCTGTCTCACCTTGATCCACTAATAGACTCAGTCCGGCTCTGTAGGAATTGGGATAGGAAGCTCAAGTCTACCGTGAACAAGTCACCACTGGAGAGTGATTGTTCCTCAGGCTCAGATGTGGATTTAAAGGCAATAAAGCAAAGGATAATGGTTGTTTTTGGACATTTCCTAATATATCAGGTATTATCCTCAGCACTCGGGGTACAGTTCCTACCTTAGGCCTTCAGCACCGAGTCTCACTCATAATGTTCTATCAAGATGAGTTGTTATCATGATAAATAATATGGCTATGTCAGCCCTGTGAAGTCAGGGCTTTATCTCCCACATTTTAGAGAGAGGAAGTGGAGACTTTCAGGGTAAGGGGATTTATTTTTGCTCCTAAGCTTTGCAATTAGGTGATCTGGCACTTAAACTAAGGTGCACCGATTCTAGAGATGGCAACCCACTCCAGCATTCTTGCCTGGAAAATGCCATGAACAGAGGAACCTGGTGGGCTACAGTCCATGGGGTCACAAAGATTCAGACACAGCTGAGCAACTGAGCACACCGATTCTTGACTTCTAGCTGTGGTCTCACCAGGATGATCTTAACTGGAACTCTCCACATCTTTTCACCTTGCAAAGATGATTACCTAATGCAGAGTACCACCATTTATCTCCCTGTGTATGTGAACTTCCCCCTCACCCCCAAGACACTCCTACCAGCTCTGGAAGCTTAGAGATGCTGGCTGACTCCAACTTGGTCCTTGTCACTAGCACAGAGCCAGATGCTTGGTGTGTTCAATAGCCTTTGATCAAGAAAGGAGTGAAAATGCTGGCACACGGCCTGCAGCTCACTCAAGACCAGAGCTGTGTTACCGTCTCACAGCACCTTGCTGGAAAACAGAGGCAACTGCTTGCCTTTTATTTTCAATAATTCCTCTAATAATTGTTATGCTAAGTCACAGCACACTCACTATGTATCAGAAATCACTCTAAGCAGTTATATATTAATTCATTGTCTATATAGTCCTCTGGGGCAGCAACTGTTATCCTCCTCATTTTGCATCTGCAGAAGCTGAGACAGAGACCCATGAAATGGCTATCCTAGGCGAGAAGGAAAAACAGGGGAGACCAGCCTCAGACCCAGGTAACCAGGTTCAGACTGACTCTTGCCCTTCCTGTGAAGGTGAAAGAGTCTTGTAAATGAAAGAAAACTATATTCCCAGAAATGAGACCACAACTGGAGTCCCGTTGGTTAGAAATGACAGCTAATATCACAAGAATTTAATAGTCATTAAAGCTGAGAAAGGGGTGTGTATCACCCTCAGAGGTGCCTGAGCAGGCGGATCTCCCACCTGGCAGAAATGAAGTCTCTGTGAACTCAGATGCCATTAGCTTCCTCGCCTGGATGCTCACCATTTCCGAGGAACACAAGATTGATTAGATTAGATGAACATTAGATTTCAGGCTTGATGTGGAAGTCTAGAACATATAGCCACACACTCCATGTTGCTTTCTCTCACAGGAACCGAGAGATAGACTCAAGATAAAAGATAGTGAAGGAGGACATTTTTGCTGGGGATGCATTTTCATGGTGCCCAGCAGAGAAGGAACACACAGCGTGTGGACATTTCTTACCCATTCTCCTCCCTGATGACCTTAGATTTAGAAAACAGCTATGCCAGAACTAAAAATGGATACTCCACAGATATTCCTCCATCAACAGGAATGTTTACCATATAGTGTGCGTGTGTTAGTTGCTCAGTCATGTCTGACTCTCAGGGACCCCATGGACTGTAGCCCGCCAGGCTCGTCTGTCCATGGAATTTCCCAGGCAAGAATACTAGAGTGGGTTGTCACTCCCTTCTCTAGGGGATCTTCCTGACCCGGGGATTGGACCTGGGTCTTCTGTATTGCAGGCAGATTCTTTACCATCTGAGCCACCAGGGAAACCCTTACCATATGATACGTTATTAAAAATAATGTATTAGCAATAAGAACTCTTAAATTGTGTTTTTATTCATAGTAAAATGTATATGAATTCAATAAGCACTGCTAAACATCTTTTTTTTTTTTTTCCCAAAGCTACGCCTAAAGATTAAAGAGAAGGGAAGAAAATGTTCTACATAAAGAAATCCTCTGTGAATATGATGAATTCATAGTTTTGGCAATTATAGATAGAACCTCTGGAATACACCTACACAGCAGATGTTATACAATGTTTTGTTTTTTGCAAGCATAACTGAGGCTGCCAATAGAAGTACATCATTAGATAGAAAACGGAAAAAATGATAACATCCTCCTTACTTAAATGACAGTATGTTTACAATTTTTTAAATATTTACTTTTATAGAGCTAATTTTTTATGACTTTTAGAGGCTGTGTTCTCTTTTCTGCTCTAGATTTTTTTCTTCCTTCCATTTATGGGTCTGTCATCCTGGGGCCTGAATCACTAAAATAATGGAAGGTGCATGGAGAGATCTTAGTGATGTAATTCAATAAAACATATGACAAAGTTAATCCAACACTAATGTTATTTTTGCAAAGCCATTGCTGTCTGTAAAAGGATTCTTGTTCAGGTAGACATAAATAAATGTGATAAATATAATCAGCAATAGTTTTATAGCTGGAGTTCAGTATTTCCAGGTTGAGAATGGGGTGACGAGAAGGAGAAAAGTAGAAAGAGCACATTCATCTCTTTTTCCTTACACACAAGTGTGTCGGGTTTCTTTCCTTCTCATCTCTTACCTCCATATCCACACCCAGGGGTACGACACTGGGATCCGATGCTGACTTCATTTCAGTCAAGGTACCATCTTTCTGAGTGGTTGAGATTCGTCTGCTTAACTCTGCCGAGGGTGGGAGGGGGAGCAGAGGGCAGGGGAGGAAGAAGAAGAAGTTGCATGTTTTGGCAAAAATCAGGTGGAGACAAATATAAAAATGCACAACGATCTTGCCCCTCAAATGACGAAAGATCCAAAAACTGATTAGGCCAACAGGAATGTATGAGCATTATATAAATTAAATTTTACTCTCACATATATTCTATATTGATCATTATATTATGTATATTATATATAATTATATGAGGTCATCTTTTATAAATTGTATTATGATTATATGTGATGAATTATAAGCCATTATATTGATATACTTACATGATTAATTATCTACTTAATCGTTTATCATGAGTTATCAAAGTAGAGTCATGTATCATGATTTATCCATGTAGCTATCAACTGACTTTTCATACCATCATTTATAGTAAAGAATTTAAAGCAAACTCTGTACTCACATCCTAGGTACTAGTGAGTTTGTTATCCATGTATTCTTTCTCTGAGTCAACTGCCCTCTGCCCTCTATAGCACATCTTTTTAACTTTCATTGAAGTTACATGAGGAACAGTCCCTTTGGGGATCCAAATATGAGGGTACTGTGGGCTTCCCCGGCGGCTCAGTGTTGAAGAATCCACCTGCCAATGCAAGAGACTAGAGTCCGCTCGCTGGGTCCCGAAAGATCCCCTGGAGAAGGAAATGTCAAGCCACTCCAGTATTCTTGCCTGGGGAATCCCACGGACAGGGGAGCCTGGTGGGCTACAGTCCATGGGATGGCTAAGAGTGGAACATGACTTAAGGACTAAGCAACAACAACGATATGACACTATTATGGAAGATTTTATATCAAGCCACAAGTGCAGATTTACACAGCATTAAGACTGTTGTCATTTTATTTGGTTCTATAAGTGTAAGTTCAAATGCTCCACATGTGAGTAAAATTGTTTACTGTCTTGCTTTTCTACATATATTAAAATTCTTATTTATAATGATATCCAACACTTGAAACAATGAGCTCATCCCCAAGGGGGAAAAATCATAAATGTGTATTTGATTTCATTGTCCCTTTTTTTCCCTGTAACTTTGGGTGACCTCTGTAAGCATTCTGAGCTGGCGTTGATTGAGGTTCTTCAGGGCATATGTCTTCCCTCAAACAGTATTTTGTGGTTCAAAATAAAATGACTGAAGAAGTAACATGAGACACTCGGCTAGGGTCATATACTAGGTGACTTTCTTTACTGAGGGATAATTTAGACAAATGTCACTTTGGGTTTATTCACATATGAAAAGGTTTTCTGAACCATCCCACCTATAATTCAACCAGCAGAGGACCATCTGCAGTTCTGTGCTTTGTGCTGTCTTAGGCTGTGCTCAGCTGCCTTTGACTCTGTGCAACCCTATGGACTGTAGCCCGCCAGGCTCCTCTGTCTGTGGGATTCTCCAGGCAAGAATACTGGAGTGGGTGGCCATTTCCTCCTCCAGGGCATCTTCCCAACCCAAGGATTAAACCCACTTCTCCAATATTTCCTACATTAGCAAGCGAAATCTTTATCTTTGAGCTACCTCAGTTCAGTTCAGTTCAGTTCAGTCGCTCAGTCGTGTCTGACTCTTTGTGACCCCATGAATCGCAGCACGCCAGGCCTCCCCGTCCATCACCAATTCCCGGAGTTCACTCAGACTCACGGCCATCGAGTCCATGTTGCCATCCAGCCATCTCATCCCCTTCTCCTCCTGCCCCCAATCCCTCCCAGCATCAGAGTCTTTTCCAATGAGTCAACTTTTCGCATGAGGTGGCCAAAGTACTGGGGTTTCAGCTTCAACATCATTCCTTCCAAAGAAATCCCAGGGTTGATCTCCTTCAGAATGGATTGGTTGGATCTCCTTGCAGTCCAAGGGACTCTCAAGAGTCTTCTCCAATACCACAGTTCAAAAGCAACAATTCCTTGGTGCTCAGCCTTCTTCACAGTCCAACTCTCACATCCATACATGACCACTGGAAAAACCATAGTCTTGACTAGACGGACCTTAGTCGGCAAAGTAATGTCTCTGCTCTTGAATATGCTATCTAGGTTGGTCATAACTTTTCTTCCAAGGAGTAAGCGTCTTTTAATTTCATGGCTGCAGTCACCATCTGCAGTGATTTTGGAGCCCAAAAAAATAAAGTCTGACACTGTTTCCACTGTTTCCTCATCTATTTCCCATGAAGTGATGGGACCGCATGCCATGATCTTCGTTTTATGAATGTTGAGCTTTAAGCCAACTTGTTCACTCTCCTCTTTCACTTTCATCAAGAGGCTTTTTAGTTCCTCTTCACTTTCTGCCATAAGGGTGGTGTCATCTGCATATCTGAGGTTATTGATATTTCTCCCGGCAATCTTGATTCCAACTTGTGTTTCTTCCAGTCCAGCGTTTCTCATGATGTACTCTGCATAGAAGTTAAATAAGCAGGGTGACAATAGACAGCCTTGACGTACTCCTTTTCCTATTTGGAACCAGTCTTTTGTTCCATGTCCAGTTCTAACTGTTGCTTCCTGACCTGCATACAGATTTCTCAAGAGGCAGGTCAGGTGGTCTGGTATTCCCATCTCTTTCAGAATTTTCCACAGTTTATTGAGTTACCTTAGGAGCCCTTATTGGTTGGCATTCTTCCTGCTGTGAATTAGTTTAGATAGCTATCCTCCCAATCATCTGTCCATGAGTACTGAAGGGCACCTCCTCTTGCCAGGGCTGTGTCAATACTTGGGATTCAGGGGAGACCAAGCCGATGACTTCTTTGCACCAATCCACCCTGGAGCCCAGCAGGAAAAACAGACACTGAATACATCACCATTATTTGAATAAATACCCATGGAAGGAAAAGTGGAGAAGAAATGTAGAGATCTCAGAGAGATCTAACCTGGGGATGCTGGACCACCATCTGCATCCTGACTCAGACCTGGCCTCTCTTCAAAACCCTAGAACCTCTTCCACATGTGACCAGGAACAAGCTACTAGGCACTTCAGCTCCTCAACTTCCTCTTCTGTAAAATGATGACTATAAAAATGATCACGTATGTTTGAAGATTAATTGATTGTATGATAAATAAACATATAGCTATTCAAATGTATATCCATTTAATTTTAAATGCTCATTTACTGTTAAATGTATGTATTGGGTTGGCCAAAACATTCATTTGGGTTTTCTGTAAGATGTTACTGAAAAACCCAAACGAACTGGTTTTGGCCAGCTCAATATATGCATAACTGTGTATACACATCTTCCCTGGTGTTTCAGATGGTAAAGAATCTGCTTGCAGTGCAGGAGAACTGAGTTGGATCCCTAGATTGGAAAGAGCCCCTGGAGAAGGGAATGGCAACCTGCTCTAGTATTCTTACCTGGAGAATCCCAAGAACAAAAGAGCCTGGCAGGGTACAGTACATGGGGTTGCAAAGAGTCGGACGTGATTGAGCAACTAACACTCACTGACTCATGTACACACAAATATATGTACAGATGACTTTATTAAGCATCTATTTTCAAGAACGAACCTGGATATGTTGTAAGTTCCCGTGGTATAACATGTCATTATTTAGCTCCAAAGAAGACACATTCAAGTTAAAATAAAAATGATGAGTAAAATTTATTCTTGTAGGGTGTGAGAGCAAAGAGAATTGGATTGGATTCACCAAAAGTAGAGACGGAAGCTCACATCCAGGCTCTGAGTTAGGGAATAATTAGATTGGAAGACAGCAAAGAAGTCCAGAGGACTCAAGTCAAGGGACCAAGGCGGAGGGTAGTTTGATGAGTCTTTTGGAGGCAGACAGTTTTGTTCTTGCAGAAATAGGAGCACCTAGTTAACAAAGAGGAGGACATAATGGTGAGACTTTAAGGAATGCAGGAGGAAAATGGGGCAGGACCAGGTTCAGTTCACTTCAGTCGCTCAGTCGTGTCCGACTCTTTGCGACCCCATGAATCGCAGCACGCCAGGCCTCCCTGCCCATCACCATCTCCCAGAGTTCATTCAGACTCACATCCATTGAGTCCGTGATGCCATCTAGCCATCTCCTCCTCTGTCGTCCCCTTCTCCTCCTGACCCTAATCCTTCCCAGCATCAGAGTCTTTTCCAATGAGTCAACTCTTCTCATGAGGTGGCCAAAGTACTGGAGTTTCAAAAGCATCATTCCTTCCAAAGAAATCCCAGGGCTGATCTCCTTCAGAATGGACTGGTTGGATCTCCTTGCAGTCCAAGGGTCCCTCAAGAGTCTTCTCCAACACCACAGTTCAAACGCATCAATTCTTCGGCGCTCAGCCTTCTTCACAGTCCAACTCTCACATCCATACATGAACACAGGAAAAACCATAGCCTTGACTAGACGGACCTTAGTCGGCAAAGTAATGTCTCTGCTTTTGAATATGCTACCTAGGTTGGTCATAACTTTTCTTCCAAGGAGTAAGCGTCTTTTAATTTCATGGCTGCAGTCACCATCTGCAGTGATTTTGGAGCCCCCCAAAAATAAAGTCTGACACTGTTTCTACTGTTTCCCCTTCTATTTCCCATGAAGTGATGGGACCAGATGCCAGGACCACTTTAGCGGAAGAGAAAGGGCTTTCGAGGCTGCTAACTTTCTCTGAGAGAAGGAAGGCGTCAACGTTCTTGTACCGTTACTCAGGAGGTGAACAAACGTGATCATTCATTCTGGGTTGGCCACACTGTGATCATCCCCTTGAGTTTTAGTTCTCTGCTTTCACTGAATAAAGCAAGATTGCTGGTCCTTTGGGAAGCCACTAAGGGGAGTTCCTTTCCCTGACAGCCTTGCTGGCCCCCAGGGAGGAAGCATAAACTTGAGTGAGGTCACGCCCTTTCCAGGGAAGACCTGAGCTGCCTGCTGACCTCAAGCCCCGCCTCTGCGGCTGAGGGGGTGGGTGTGCAGATCTCAAAGGAGAACCTGGGTGGCTCAACGCAGTGTCCACCGCGGTGTACACAGCTGCCTTCCTGAGGCGATGTGTGAGTAGAACTCCGAATAAAGAAAGAAAACAAGAGTCTAGGAAAAGAATTTTCCAAGCAGAGAACTGAACAACTGTGAAAGGGCTGAGGAAGGCAGGAAGCTGTCTACGCGGAGGTCTTCACAGGAGAGCTTGTGGCTGCAGGACTGTGAGCAGCCGCAGGGGTGCGGTAGGCCGTCTAAGAGGGAGGGGGCACTGAGATCATTAAGAAACTATTGTTCCACCTGGTATTATACTGTGTTGTTGGATGTGTTGTGATTGGGATGTCTGTCTATTATCTCTTACCCCAACCAACTCAAATTGGCTGTAAGAAAGTGAAGGGTAAGGAACCTTCATATGTGCAACAGGGGGGCTAACTGAAACATAGGTGTGAGCTAGTATTGTATTTTACCAAGTTAGCTCTTAAAATTCCTAAGGTTACATTTTTAAGTTAGGCCCTTCAAAATCAATATTTATATTCAAAAATATTGTTGTTCAGTTGCGAAGTCACGTCCCACTCTGCAACTCCATGGACTTGTAGCGTGCCAGACTGCCCCGTCCTTCACTATCTCACGGAGTTTGCGCAAATCCATGTCTACTGAGTCCGTGATGCTATCTAACCATGTTATCCTCTGCCACCCCTCCTCCTTTTGCAATCAAAAATATGTCTGATGGTTAAAAAAAAAAAAAAGACTATTGTTTTTTACAATCTGATGGTTTTCTTAAAACTTGTTAGTAAAATATCATGAGGGTACTTAAGCAAGGAGAATTGGTTAAAGCTTCAAAAGCTACAGAGAATTAGTGAGATGGCTAAAAATTTGTGGATTTTGTTCATTAGAAGTCAATTTCAGATCTAATTTTTTGATAATGTCTTGATAATTTCCTATCTAAGTCTTTTGCTAAATTTTATTTCAAATCTATGCTGTGATTACCAAATTAAAGCAAAAATGATTTTCATGGAGCTGAAAGACAGTAAATGCTAGATGAAAAGTTAGTGAAACTTTTAAAATAAATTATTTAGTTAATCTGTAGGCCAGCAGAGCTACTGTGCAATACTACAAACAACAAAATTCATATAACTTCAATTACATTCTGCAAACATTACTGATAGAAAATGAGACAGAGCAGAGATTTATGAGCAGGTTCTTTGTGTTCAGGGGTTTGGATGTGATGAGGGATCAACATATGTGTAAATATTGATACAAATTACTGGATAGTAAGTGTTATATTAGATGTGTGACAGTGTGGTATATACAGTCATCTGAGAAAACTGGGATAAACTTGTAACATAGAGGGCGTTAAGACTGCATTAAAAATCAAGGTTTATTAGATAAATCTGACCTAGGAGAGCTATAATTTTATATTCAGGAAAATAGAGAATTTAGAACGCATGATCTACACCATTTGTAGACAACAGGAAAAGATAATTAAATAAAATTAGCAGCTACACCAATCGTGAGGTTGTGGGTAAGTTGTTTGGTAAGACAAATGATTTGGCATCAACACAGTCTAAGACTCAATGATTTTTAAAAAGAAGAGGAAATAAAATAACTTGGGTTGTCAGAAGTTTTTCTTTTTTCTATGATGTAAAGAGATAGCCACAACATACAGCCATCTGCCAAAGTATTAGAGCAGAAGCTCCCCTGAAATGGGTTTTATTCAGAGCTGCATTTCTTAAAAATGTTGCTGTAATTCAGGCTATCTTGATGCAAGAGACAGCTGGAATTGATAATCGCATTTCTCAAGGCTGTCATTAGTTCTGCCATATCAGCTGGAAATTAGTATGGAGGAGAATATAAAGTTCATACAGATTTTTGGTTCAGTTCCTTCAGCACATAAAAGATGAAATGACATATTTTAATAAGTTATTCGAACTTGTTTTCTTCAGAGTAGTCTTGAGTTTCAAAAATATGTTATTAGAAATTCTTCTTTACTAAGTGTATAGAAATTAATTTATTATAGTCATGTTGCAATCTAATTACAAAAATATTACTTCCCAAAATATAGAATGCTATTACTTAAAATATATATATTTCCATTGAATTATTTATGTAAAAATCTTTAAAGGGAGATTTATATATGTTGGTAAAACATATATTAGTATAATGCATATTATATGCAGTAAATAAGATAAATTTTGTTGATTAAGATAAAAATAGCAGTCTTGGTCTCGAGACAGTCAATTCTATGTCCTTCATTGGATCCAATATGGTTACTATTTGCTGTTGCTGTTATTTAGTTACAAAGTTTTTATGACTTTTTGTGACCCATGTACTGTAGACAGCCAGGTTCCTCTGTCCATGTGATTTCCCAAGCAAGAATACTGGAGTGGGTTGCCACTTCTTTCTCCAGGAAATCTTCTTGACCCAGGGATCAAATCCACCTCTCCTGCATTGACAGATTCTTCACCCCTAGCACCACCAGGGAAGCCCATGGTTACTATTCGTGCTGTGCTTAGTCACTCAGTTGTGTCTGACTCTCTGAGGTCCCATGGACTGCAGCCCGCCAGGCTCCTCTGTCTATGGAATTCTCCAGGCAAGAATACTGGAGTGGGTTGCCATGCCCTCCTCCAGGGGATCTTCCCGACCCAAGGATGGAACCCAGGTCTCCCACACTGTGGGAGGATTCTTTACCATCTGAACCACCAGGGTAGCCCACTGTTTACTGCAGATCAAGTCTATTAGAAGGCAACCTCATTCCTTCAAGGCCAACTGTGCAGACTCAACATACTAAAGGCATATCATCAGGCCAAATTATCTACAGATACTAAAGAATCTAAAGAAAGAATATTTGCTTCAGTGATGTAATTACGTCTATCTTTTGGTGGACAGGAAGCATTCCCTTAATAACAAAAGTGAGAACTATATACAAATATTTTTTATATTTATGTTCTATTGTTGTAGACAGCAAATTTTGAAAGACAAGATCTTATGTGAACTTTACTGAAAATGCAAAAATGACATTTAATTAACCATGGATATAAAATAACACTAATAATATGGCTGTGATATTTTCAATTTATGTAATCATTAATGTGACTTCCCTGGTGGCTCAGTGGTAAAGAATCCACCTGCTAATGCAGGAGATGTGGGTTCAGTTCCTGGGTCAGGAAGCTCCCCTGGAGAAGGGACCTACTCCAGTATTCTTGCCTAGGAAATCCCATGAACAGAGAAGCTTGGCAAATTACAGTCCATGGGGTTGCAAAAAAGTCAGGCATGACTTAGCAATTAAACAACAACAGCATAATCATTAATCATAAAATATATTTAATTATATTTAATTGTATTTTAGTAAACAAGACAATATCTTTCTGACTTCAGGGAGAAATTTCCTTAATAGACACAAAATGTGCCAATCAAAAGAATGAGTTGATATTCTAGACCACCTTTGAATCAGAACTTCTTTCAATAAAGTACATTTTAAAAAATGAAAAGGTGAATCAAAATTCAGAAGAAGGTATTGGCAATATATACAGCTGACAAGCATTAGAATCCTTAATATATTCTTTATTAAGATAGATATAATTGTTCAGTACATATCTTGTTAACAAAATGAGCAGACACTTCATCAAAGAGAAAGCATATATGTTCAACTTCATTACTAATTACTGAAATGCACATTACAACCCAAATATACAATTTTATATTTTAAAACATGAAAAGAACAAGAATCTAACACCATGAAGTGTTGGATAGCATGTGGATAACGGGAACTTTTATGCATTATCTTAGGATGATCAATTGTTAAATTCACTTTGGAAAACAATTTAGCATTTATGTCAAACAATTCAGCAATTCCATGCAGGGTTACATCGAAGATAAATTTCTGTTTATTTGCTTCAAGAGTCAGATACAACATATTTCAGTGAACACTGCTTCATTCAGTCCAGTTCATTTCAGTCGCTCAGTCATGTCCGACTCTTTGCGACCCCATGAATCGCAGCACTCCAGGCCCCTCTGTCCATCACCAACTCTCGGAGTTTACCCAAACTCATGTCCATCAAGTCAGTGATGCCATTCTGCCATCTCATCCTCTGTTGTCCCCTTCTCCTCCTGCCTCCAATCCTTCCCAGCATCAGGGTCTTTTCCAATGAGTCAACTCTTCGCATGAGGTGGTCAAAGTACTGGAGTTTCAGCTTTAGTATCAGTCCTTCCAATGAACACCCAGGCCTGATCTCCTTTAGAATGGACTGTTTGGATCTCCTTGCAGTGCAAGGGACTCTAGAGAATGGATAAATCATTTGCTGTAGATGAGTATAAACAGGAATATTTTATAACAGTAAAAATGAATGGACAATAGCTACATGCATATCACAGAAAAACGTTATAAACCTGAAGCTGAGAACAAAGGAATTCCCATAAGTCCGCGTGCAGTATAAGACCACATCTATATTGCTGTAAATAAAATAAAACTTAAAAATGTATTTCTTTACCATGCATACATATATGACAAAATTATTTACCAAGACAAGAAAAACAGCACAAAATTCAAGATGGTGGTTATTTATTAGTGGAAAGCAGGGGATGGGAGAAGTAGAAAAAATTGTGCAAGAGATTATGTTCAATTTTCTGAGCAAAGTGATAGGTTTACATGTATTCTAGACATTATTTTTCTATGCAGCTTAAAATATGTGCCATGCTAGCTTTGCATTTGTCAGTTATTATATATCAACACATAATAAACAAAAACCTAAAGGCACTACATATAAACACTTGCAGAGAATTTACCAAAGACACACAAGCAAGCACTTGCAAATGTTTTGATAAGAATCATAACCTTCCCCAAATTTTCTTCCATGAAATTGCATAACATCTGTTATAGAATTTCAACTTTATTTTTATATGATTTTTTAAATGCTTTTATGTTGAGAAGCAGGCAAGCGTTTTCAGGGGACCATTGGATATATGCTTTGTGTTAGTGGAAATTAGGCTGGACTGCAAATTGGGAAACTGATATTTTGGCCACCTTATGTGAAGAACCAACTCATTGGAAAAGATCCTGATGCTGGGAAAGATTGAAGGCAGGATAAGAAGGGGATGACAGAGGATGAAATGGTTGGATGGCATCACTGACTCAATGGACATGATTTTGAGTAGGCTCCGGGAGTTGGTGATGGACAGGGAAGCCTGGCGTGCTGCAGTCCATGGGGTCACAAAGAGTCAGACATGACTGAGCAACTGAACTGAACTGAACAAACTGGGAAAAATAGATTCAAGAGAGCTGTACAGTTAACTGTCAGTAAATTTGGGCACATCACTTTAATTTTTCCAACCTCCTCATTAGTGAAACTGGTAATTGAATTAAATGTTCTATGAAGTCCCTTCTAACTCTAAAATTTTACACAACTGTGACCTTAATTTGTTATAAGCACAAAGTTTGAAATAACATAGGGCAAATTGGCTTGTTTAATTATTAAGCTAAACTATGTATACATTTTTGTTATAAAATATGTTGAAAATTCTTTTTGAAAATTTACTTGGAACTTTTTCATTCAAGCATGTATAAAAATGCCAGTTGTATAATTCAATAAAATGTTGATAAAAGTGAAAGTGTTAGCCACTCAGTTGTCTCAGAGTCTGTGTGACCCCGTGGACTGTAGCCCACCAGGATCCTCTGTCCATGGGATTCTCCAGGCCAGAATACTGGAGTGGGTTGCCATTCCCTTCTCCAGGGGATCTTCCCAACCCAGGGATCGAACCCAGGTCTCCTTCATTGAAGGCAGATTCTTTAGCAGCTGAGCCACAGGGAAGACCAATGAAATGTTGATACTTGATATAAACATGCAAACATTAAGGCAAAAATATAAATGCCTGCTGTAGTGGCAATACTTTGAAGAGTACATCAGTGAATGAAGTAACTAATGCACTAAGTTGAATATTTGAAGGTTAATGTACTTACCTGATGTGAGTAATTTTCAATTTGCATATGAATTGAATTCAGATCCATTTTTTCATTTACAAGAAAGAAGTATTAACAACTGAAATCTGATGTTTTCCTAAAATTCAAACACTACTTCTGCAGATATTTTTTTTTAAAGGAAGCTGAACAACAACAAAAGATTTGAAGGGAAGAAGCTTAAAATAAATGATAGGTGATTAAACACCAGATTTCCTAATATTTCTGTCTCCAAGTCAAATAAAATATGTAACTATGGTTGATTTAATTTTTGAGATTCAGTGTTATAATTTATATCCATTAAAATATTAAGGAAGTGTTGAGTGTGATATGCAAGGTATCTTAGATATCACTAAGCAATATGAAAGTATAAGCAGATGCATTATCCATTAAATCTAATAATTTCCCCTGGAAACAGATTTTGACAGACTTCTGACTTTTAAGAGAACCATATTATTACTTTGCTTGGTGTAACTGTCAAATATCCTTAAAATCACAATTCACCATTTTCTTTCCCATGCAGCTTTCCCATTCGTTTGTATTATTAGCTTGTATAGTCGGTACTTTTCTGTAAAAACAAAATATTTTTCACGAGAACATTTTTGTGATGTTTCATTTATTTGTTTTAACAAGTATCTATTTTAATAATTTAATTATTTGTTTTAATAATTTTATTTCCTTCCGGCTGCACTGGGTCTTCATTGCTCTAGGGCTTTCCTCTAGCTGCAGCGAGCAGGACCAGCTCCAGTTGCAGAGCAGAGGCTTCTCATTGTGGTGGCTTCTTTTGTTGCAGAACATGGGCTCTAGGGCTGCTTGGCCTTCAGCAATTGTGGAGTATGGGCTTAGCTGCTCCACAGCATGTGGGGTCTTCCTGGACCAGGGATCGAACCCATGTCTTCTTACATTGGCAGGTAGATTCTATCCCTGAGCCACAAGGGAAGCCCTGTGATATTTTCTTTTAATGGTTACATGTGTCTTTTGGAGGGGTGGGTGTTCCATCAGTGAAACTATATGGACATTAAAAGTAGTTGAATAACCTTGATTATAATTTTAGTCTTAAAGTAAGTGGTTACACAGAGGTCACAAATATCTATTCAGATTTCTCCTGTATAAGAAGTGCTTATGAATATATCTGTAGAAGGGTGGATATTGACATATAGGTATATAGATATCCACCTGCTGTACTCTCTAAGGAAGCACTGAAGCTACATTAAGATTTTTAGTAAATGTTACTCAAATTCTTACACATTACTTTTTCAACAACAACAACAAAATGTTTCCTGTTGTGTTACAGGTGCACATCTTGAATATTTTACATCCCAACTGGACTCCAAGGGTTTTGATTTTCTGACGATTACATATATTACTTTAGTCCAAGACTTTGTGACATATTTTGTTACTGTAGGGTGTCAAGAGTCAGAGTCTTCATTATAAATATGTTAAAACATACATGGCTTTTTTCCATAACCACTGTATGAATCTTAATTTTGAGAAGCCTTCTTGCAAATGCATGCATTTACATATATTGGAAGATGGGAACATTTGGTAAGAGACTAAGAATAAATCAAAAATAAGAATAAATTGGGGATAATTGATCAGAACTACTGGAAAATGATTTCTGAAGAGAAAAATACAGTTATTTTCACATGTGTCTGCAATTCTTCCCATTATGTCATTCATAGAATTTGATAAACAAGGATTAATGAGCATCTTTTCTGATGCAATGCTTTTGGAAGAATTGGAGAATTGAGTAAAAGAAAAAGGGTAAAATCCTGTTTCTGATGGTGCTTCACGTCAGTATCCTTGCAGTTTACTTCTATTACCCATGAGAGCTCATTGTGGAAATACACAAGGGTTGCACACGGGTCTCTGTCATGATGCCCTTTGGATCAGTGGCAATAATCAGTCAGCTTCTCTACGACATCCTCCTGTAAAGAACATCCCTGATGGACCCTTGGACTTCTTTATTCTTTGGACAGTTGAGATGGTCCCTCAAAAGCAGATCACTTTGTACAATCACTTTGTTCATTTTGGTTCATCTGTGACTTCTACCCCAAACTGTTTTCATCCAAGCAATTTCCAAATTTTAACCAAAATAAATTGACACTTGTACTAAAAATTGCCTCAATGACTGTTTGAGTGTATGACATGCATGATTTGTCATTTTTTTCCCTAATTTTCATGAATATAAGAAGCACATCGGTATGTCTAAGATGTGCTAACAGTGGACATTACAATCTCTAATAAGGTAGCATTTTTAATCAGTAAAAGGAAATGTTGATCATTTTTAAACTCAGTATTAGGTCCTTCTTGACCGTTTCCTGCAAGACACTTGAGAACATCTGTGAAGCTATCACTATAGAGGAGTACTCTCAAAGTCATCTCTGATGAGAGGCAGTTTCCGTGTGTTATACTGGCAGTGTTATATTGGCATAGTAGAGAAAAATGATGTTTGATGTCTATCAAAGGGTCAACTACAATGGTTGTACTTGTGAAGCCTTAAACAGGTTGATGGTATGTTTTAGATGTTATATTATCCACTGTAGTGTGTGTATGTATCTATAAAAGTTCTCAGAATTCTGTTCTCCATTTTGAAATGTGTAATTTTCTTAAACATACGAGATGCTGAATTTTTGCTATGAAAATGTCATTGTCATAGGTAATTGATAGCTATAAACTACTACGAAAAAGGATATCATTTTTAATGGGAATGGCTTAGCTAGAGACCAATTAGTACTAAGGCAAATGAGAAGCAATTTCACAATCAAAATGCCATCAAGGGTTTCCTTATGCCTCTGTCCTTTTTTATGACTCTTTTAATGTGTATATCATTAAAAAGAGGCTAAATTATTCAGGTTGATTCATATTCATGTATCAGTAAGTGATAGTCATTTGAAGAACAATGTTTATTATAAAAATAGTGAAAAGAAAATTACTAAGTTTTTTAACCATATTATTTTTTTTAGGCTATACCCTACAACATATGGGATCTTAGTTCCCTGCTGCCCCTCTGCCTTGGAAGCAGAGTCTTAACCACTGGACTATCAGGTAAGTCCGAAACTATGAAGTTTTATGAAAATACATTTTTTGAGCTTTGTGCAAAATATATTTAAATTTCTGCATAGTCAAACTCATTTATTATTAAGTAGTCAGGAAATACAGAGAAAATAATAAGAGTATAAATGGAGCAACAGATGCAAGAGAAAGAAGTAAAAGAAGTAACAATCTGATATTTTTTTAAGTGTGCTTTCTGATCCTTCTCAACAAAATTATTTCTATTTGTTAGAAAATTTGCCTTTTTATTTTTTTTTTTATTTAGGTGCTTGAAATTGACATGCATACTGAATTATATAATTAGATTAAATGCATATATATATTAAAAAATGATGAAAAATGTAAAAATGAAAATGAATTAGAGGATGACATTTAGCTCAGCGTAAAAAAAAATTTAAGGAACAAAATGGTTAGCTTTATCTTACTATTTCCATAAATTGGTAATGGTTAATTCTTCACAAATAGGCACCTAATTGACATTTAATCAAGCATACACAAGTGTATGTTAAATATAAATTAATTACTGTATGTTAAAAATACTGTAATTTTATGGTGTGTAAACATGTAAGTACATTTTAGTTACCATTTAATTACTGATTTCACAGACTATAAATGTATAATTACCTAACTAACAATTCTCTACCTTTCTAAGGAAAGCGTATTTTAGGTTAAATATGAAGTAAAGTTAATTAGATGTTATTTCTACAAGAATACATAAAAAGTTGTAAGTGATTTGGCCTGTCTATTTCACTTCTGAATTAACTCATCCCCACAGTAATATATGTGGAAATTATAATGTGCAGAAAGACTACTTATAAATGCACAGTTATATGATTGTGTTTTGATTGCCTGGCCCAATGCAACGGCATGCTCATGTAAAATGCCAAGAAATATGTCCTGGGGTTATAAAATAAAATGTTATCTGTTTATAAAGTTCAGTTAAAAAATAAAGCTGAGTAAATAGCATACCAAAAATATATTTTAAAATGTCTATTTCCACAAGTAATGCAACAGTATAAATCATCTTAGAGCATTTTGAATTATTATCTTTTTCTTGATTTTACCCTATTGCTGCTTTTTTTTTTTTCCTAAATACTGGTTTTCCTCTATAATTTCCTTTTCCATTTTCTTTTATGTGTTCAATAAGCAAGCTTAAATTTGATGTGGAAGAAAGTTGTGTCGCACACTGACCTCAATTAGTTTTACCCTGGATAATGATTCTTTTTTTTTTGTCAGATGTTAGAAACCTTGTGTGTAGGTTCTGGGTGTTGAGCACACAAACTCTAGAGCTGGAAGTAGGTTGCCAAGAAAACTAATTCCAGACAAAATTCTGTCACACACGTGAGGGTTAACCAGTACTTAGGCAGGATATCCCTTGCTTTGCTGCCTTTATTGTAATCTCTAGGAATCCTAGCACAGCTCTTCATATGCTAAGGTAACACTTTGGGTGACAGGTTCACAGGAGGCAGCTGCAGCAATATTGCAGAAGCAGGGAGAGAATGAAGGACAAGGGAGCCTGGTGCAGTGCAGTTCACAGGGTCACAAAGAGTCAGACATGACTTAGCGATGGAACAACAAGGTTTCAACGAACCTCATTGGAGTCAGATTCTGTGTTTAATGACTTCATGGGATCCCAAAGCCACATTTCCACTTGAAGAGGTCAAGACTTGGGGCTCAGAAGAGCACACGGATCATGGAAGATGGCTGTGATGCTTGGACAATATTTCGAGTCAGTGCAAGAACCACTTAACATCCCTCTAACATCCCTTTAGCATCCATATGGCTAATCATCAAGCCAGCTAGTGTTGATGAAGATAAAGACAGCTGAAGACTTACAGTAACAGGTAACTGCAATATAATTTCCTGACTGTAGTCCACCAACTAGGGTATGCCAAATATTAACAAATATTCATAGATTGCAGATGACTGCAAATAGCTACCTGTGAATATATGGAACTGCTCAATCTGAAATATTTGAAACTGAATTACAGACAGTAGTATTTTGTCACTATATTGCATAAAAAGATCATTTTAAGTTGTCCAAGTAGTCTATAAACAAAGTTAAAATGTAAGTCTTTGCCTCATCTAAACAAAACATTCTGAAAGTCTGAGGGGTGTCCAAAATAAGGTTAACCTGCAAGCTCTTCCCTAAATAAGTTTATTATAATCTGATTTTGGAAACAAGATTTGAAAAATAATTAGAGGCAGAGAAAAGTAAAGTTATCTAACGAGTTATGGAAATCCATGTTTGAAGTGGTCAGTTGCTTAATATAAACATAAGCCCACAGAGATTTCAAAAAAAAAAGTGGGGGGGAAGTGCAATTATTTATTAAGTCTTCATGGAGTACTTATGATGGGAATTATGAAAGAACTCATGGCCAATTGCAAATTTTAAGAGCTAATAAAACCTTTGATTTTTCATTCAGGCGATGCTTGAAGGAAGTCTCGCTTCTGTAAAGATCCTGGCAGTAGGCACTGATACCACAGTGAGAGGAAGGAGTAAATGTATCTTAATGTTTAAGATGACAGAGGATGAGATGGTTAGATGGCATCACCGACTCAATGGATGTGAGTTTGAACAAACTCCGGGAGATAATGAAGGACAGGAAAGCCTGGTGTGCTGCAGTTCATGCTGTTGCAGAGTTGGAAACAAATTAACAACTGAATGAATGAACAAATGTTTGTTTATTCATCTCCCCTTAATGTCTTCCCTGGTAGCTCAGCTGGTAAAGAATCTGTCTGCAATGCAGAAGACCTGGGTTGGATTACTGGGTCAGGAAGATCTGCTGGAGATTGGATAGGCTATCCACTCCGGTATTCTTGAGCTTCCCTGGTGGCTCAGGAGGTAAAGAATCCACCTGCAGTGTGGAGAACAGGGTTCAATCTTTGGGTTGGGAAGATCCCCTGGTGAAGGGAAAGGCTACCCACTCCAGAATTCTTGCCTGGGCAATCACAGGGACAGAGGAGCCTGGCGGGCTACAGTCCGTGGGGTCCCACGGAGTCAAATACAACTGAGCAACTGACACACACATGCAGTGTCTTCCTAACAGCATTTTAAAATAGCATTCGTATATTTTAGTTATATGAGTATGAAAAAACACATTTTTGTCTTCTGTTTTGTAGGATTGCTTTAGAGCTGCTGTTTTCAAGCTATTTGGTCTCTACATCTGAACAAAACATTGAGGACTTTAAAGAGCTCTTGCTTTCCTGAATTATACCTACCAATATTTACCACATAGAATCAGAAGAAAGTTAAATAATATTTTTATTTCATTAAAATAGCATTGCAAGATGCATTATGTGATAATATGCATTCTTTAAAAATAATGCAGTCTTCCAAAAAATCAAAAAGAATAGCATTGTTTTACATTTGTGTAAATCTCTTTAATAACTGACTTAATATTAAAAACCTGTTTTCTCCTATCTAGTTCTGCATTCGATCTGTGGCAATTCATTGTTTTAAAGCATATGGGGAAAAATCTGGTCTCACACAGATATGTAGCTGGAAACTCTTTCAGATAATTAGGATATTATTTTTTGTTATCACACCAAAGGCTGATAAACAGAATGTAAAAAAAATCAATCTAATGTGTAATCTAAAAGCATATTAATACATTTTCAACTGCTTTATATGAAAAGCCAATGTTATATCTTGCACTTTGAAGAAATCTTTTACCCAGTAATGGTTTTATAACATCACCCATTGGTCATTTGGAAAATTGGTTCACTAGCTTATATTAAAACTTTTCCACACTTGGATACAATTTACTATTTAATCCAAAACAAACATCACCTTCACTTTCTCCAATACTTAAAGAAGAGCTTTTAAGTATTGGAAAGCTGTAAAGCTTATGATGATATACAGACATTTCCTAAGATTCTGACTATCCCTTGAAAGTTTTACTTTTACCGTTGGTAACACCTACTGTGACTTGCTCTCCCCAAGTGACAGTTGGACTTCCTTCATTTTTAGGAAGTCTGCCAAATACCCAAATGTGAACAGTCTTAGTTTTCTCTCAGTGGTCGTTTCAAGTAAAAGCGATGTTCCATAAAAGAAAGGGTAACCCAGGGCCCAGGTAACAGACACTTGGGGGCTTTTCACTCCACGCCTGTATGCAGCCCACAGGCTCTCAGGTACTTTTCATTTTCCCACATATTCCTAAGTAACATTTTTAAAAATGTACATAAGCCTCAATGTTAATGACATTAAGAGCTTGTATTTACTTGGTCAGGATATTCTTATGTGAACTGACACTTTGGTTTTTCCTGGGACCAAGAGGGATAACAGAAAGTACGTGTTCACTGTTTACAATAGCCAGGACATGGAAGCAACCTGGATGTCCGTCAGCATGTGAATGGATGAGCAAGCTGTGGTACATATACACAATGGAATATTACTCAGCCATTAAAAAGAATGCATTTGAATCAGTTCTAATAATGTGGATGAAACTGGAGCCTTTTATACAGAGTAAAGTAACTTTCAGAAAGAAAAACACCAATACAGTATATTAACGCATATACTTTTTCAGAAAGAAAAACACCAATACAGCATACTAACACATATATATGGAATTTAGGAAGATGGTTACAACAACCCTATAGTGAGACAGCAAAAGAGACACAGATGTAAAGAACAGACTTTTGGGCTCTGTGGGAGAAGGCAAGAGTGGGATGATTTGAGAGAACAGCATTGAAACATGTATATTATCATATGTGAAACAGATTGCCAGTCCAGGTTCGATATATGAGACAGGTGCTCAGGGCTGGTGCACTGGGATGACCCTGAGGGATGGGATGGGGAGGGAGGTGGGAGGGGGTTTCAGGATGGGGGACACGTGTACACCTGTGGTGGATTCATGTCAATGTATGGCAAAAACTACTATAATATTATAAAGTAATTAACCTCCAATTAAAATAAATACATTGATTTTTTTTTTTTAAAGTACATGTCCAGTACTGTTGGCACCAGTTTCCCTACTCCTGCTAAGGCACCGTCACTAAACATAGCCCCACAGTAAACACAGCAAGGGTGTCTTAGCTTTAGCATGAAAATAGCTTTCTCCTACAGACCCCTTGGATAATTTTGGGAATTTCCCAGGAAGTCCAAACCATGCTTTGAAAACCAGAGCTGCAGAGTTACAGGAAAATGGACAAAGTCGCACATTCACACACCCATCTATCCACACACACCCCTCCACACACACACACACACACTATATATTTAAACAAACAATTTTTTAAATTGAAGTATAGTTGATTTACAATGTATTAGTTTCAGATATAGAACAAAGTGGTTCAGTTATGTATCTGTACCTGTTCTTTCTCAGTCTTTTCCCTCATAGGTTACTATAAGATATAGAGTATAGTTTCTTGTAGTATATAGTAGGTCCTTGTTATTTACCTATTTTATACATGAAGGTGTTAGTGAAAGCATTAGTCACTCAGTGTTTGACTCTGTGCAACCCCATGGACAGGCTCCTCTGTCTATGGGATTTCCCAAGCAAGAGTACTGGAGTAGTTTGACATTTCTTTCTCCAGGGGATCTTCCCGATCCAGGGATCGAACCCAGGTCTCCTCCACTGTAGACAGATTCTTTACTGTCTGAGGCTCTAGGGAGCGCCCCATATATTTTATATGTAGTTGTGAGTCTATGTCAATCCCCGATTCTGTCTGTTCCTCCTCTCCTCCTTCCCCCTTTGGTAACACAAGTTTATTTTCTATGTCTCGCGAGGTTATTTTTGTTTTGTTACTATGTTCATTTGTATCATTTTGTTAAATTCACTATATGAGTGATATCATATATTTGTATTTCTCTGTCTAACTTCACTTAGTATAATAATCTCTAGGTCCATACACTCTTGACCACTTCCATTTCCCCTCTCACCAAAACAGTTTTTCACTATCTCTGCTACAGCAGGTTAATGAGTAGAATGACTGGGAACAATATTGAGTTTTTTTCTTCTTCCAAGTTCTAATCACGGGGCTGAAAACAATTTTATTCTGATTTTTTAAAACTTATTTGTCTTGTCTTTTCCTCAGAACAAGCCTATTCAGGCAGCCACACTTGTGTGGTTGCTATTTTTGTAAAGGAAGTTACAGACTCTGCCCCAAATACCGATTCGGCTAGATTTTCTGAAAACTCAAATTTACTAAAAATGTGTGTCCCTGAGATTGCCACATTATCTCCTTCAACATGTTGTGACAGTCTCATGAAATGATGCAAGGAAAGCTCAAACTGTGACTGAAGCATTCCAAGCAGATCCTCCGCCCTATACTGCCCCCTTCCTCCCCCAGCTCCTCGTCCTCCTTTACCATCATCCCTTCCTCCCCCCTTCCTTTTTCACTCTGGAACTTTCTCTGAGCTTAGCACAGTGACTGGCCCATGACATATAACAGGGGTGTAGTAACTGTGTGCCGGTAGGTGACTTCTGAATTCAGTTGGCTCTCAACTTTTCCTCATCTTATTCTTGCATCCTCTTTGTTGTACAAAGGTGGGATCTTCTTGGATTTTAGCAATGTGGCTCCCCGCCCCCCCTTATTTTGCTACTGGAATAATGACCCATTATATTCCAAAGTTCACGACCTGGAGTTTTTTTCAGTGTCCACTATACTTAGGCATCATTAGGCACAAATAGAACAAAGGACCATAAATATATTTACTGAAAGTAAGCTGAAAAGGAAAATAGTAGTTTCTACACAGGATGCTCCAAGTTTGGACCCTTTGGTCAAGCATTGGACTTTAACGGGAGCTAACAGATTTTATATGCGCATTTACTGACCTTGTCTTTGAAAGGTTTTATACGAAAGCCACTCTGACATTTTTCAATACTTCAGAAGCCAGAAAGAATTGGGGGTGTGTGCTTTTCACTTGAGTGGTGAGGAATTTTAAATGTAAGTTTGTGCCTATGAATATATGCATTCTTCTAATGCAAGGACATGAATGATGCCAATGGAAAACAAAATTAGTTCATTGACATAATATTAATTCTGGAACTAACTTATTCTCTTCAGGTCTCTTACACAGTTACCAATGCATCACGTCCCAAGGAAAAATAGGCATTTTGGAAGATGAATAGCACATGTGAAATTTGTTCTTAAATAACTGTTTTTGGAAGAGTGAGAAAACACCCAAAGTATTCAAGTGGAAGAAGTACTTTAGGGCAATGTTAAGCTTCTATTTTCAGAAAAGATATAACTGATATAAAAAGGAAAATATTTAAGTACCATAACGCAGGTATATTTGTAAATTGCCAACACCAGTGATCTGAACTTAAATTTCAGTGTGTAGGCTGTGTGTTTCTTATAATAATATATCATAAGTTCATCTGAATGCAGTTTTATTTTTGTGGACATGTTTATGTTGCTAATAGATGGGACTCTGAAATCATAAGGAAAAGGAATATTCAAAGGCAGCCAATTTTATAGAGCCTGGACTGAAGGTCCTGTAGCATCATCACTCTCACCTATTCGATATGTCGGTCACACGCAGAAATGTGCATCTCAGAGGACAAGACTGAACTCCGCAGTGTGGTACGGAAAGCATTTGATTTGGAATCAGAGACATTACATTTAAAACATAGCCCTGCTCTCTGGTAGTTCTGAATCCTTGACAATTTACCCTCCTAACCAACTCTGAAGAACAAATAGTCAGACGAAAGCTCCTGCTGCTGCTGCATCAAACTTAGTAAACACAAAGTAATAGCTTGCTCCTTCTAATTCCCTTCTAGTTTCACACATATTTGAGACCTTAATTTTTGAGTGAACTATTTTAAGCTCTACTCAGTTTGCAGTTATTCTTTCAGAGAAGTGCTTTCACCTTTGACAACCTAAAATCATTTTAAGTTGCCACTGTCTGAATATATCATTCTTTAACCATTTTATCTCAGTGAATTTCTAGGATGTTTATAGTTGGCCAGTGCTTGAAACCATTGCAGCCAGCATCATTTGGCACATTATTTCCACACTGTGCCATTTTCTCAATAAAAGAAACTCCTCAAAGTAGAACTTGGTTGGTCATGGCTTTCCTCAACTACACTTTGGTTTATACAGCAATAGAGCGCTCCAAATTTGTGACGAGTTGCTCTATTTTTAAATAGTGCATGATTTATTGTTATAAATGATGGAAGATTTCAGACTCATTTCTTCAAATGCTTACTAATTCTATGCTTTATAGGATTTTTAGATATTTGCTGAGCTAGGAGACAATTAGATTTTTAATTTAAAAATTGCTTTCCTTAGTTATTTGATTAGTAGCCGGGTTAAATATCTTTTTATATGATATTAATTTTACTTTGATATTGGTTACCCATCCCTTTAAAAAATCTTAGTAAGACTTCTTCATATTAGAGATATAATAATTTGTCATATTTATTTTATACAATAAATGCATTTTTTTAAAAATTTGGTCTTTTAACCTTGATTATGACTTTTTGATGCAAACTATATTTTTATTTTAGAATGTTAGAATTGTAAACTGTAAATTTTTATGCATCCTAATATTTTTATTATCCATTTATTCATTTAATATCCCATCCTTTTGGAATTCTTTTGATATTTTATGTTAGAGGATGAAACTGTTGTATTTTTCATATATTTTAGGGTGTTAATGCTATTTTTCATAAATTTATTTTTTCTCCTTAAAAATGATTTTTGAAGGATACTTCTTAAAAAATTAAAAGCATTTTAAATTGCAGTATTTGTTCGTTATTTTTTCCTACATCTATATGGAGCACTGGTCATAATCAAGATACCATGCTAGGTACCATGGACGGAGAAGAGTCAGAGGGGAGTAAAGAAATGAATATAATGTTGACCATGTTCTCCAATGCAAATGCGCAGTTGATAGATGCCAAACACAGGATCATAAACAATTCAAAGGATATACAAATACATCTTATTAGGATTCCAGAAAAGAAGAAGATGCTTTGATGATAAGAAGAAAATATTTAATGTGACTCCTAAATTCTGAATATAAAAATGAAAACTAAGAGAAGAAAAAAAATTCTAGTTGGAGGAAATGATGCAAAAGACTAAGAGGAAATGAGAGAGATGTTCTTGAAAACAAAACCAAACCTAGATTAGAGTTGCAGTCAGATGAATTAATGGCAGAAAAGGTTTAAAAGAAAAGTCTGGGATAGAGACCTGAGGGCTTTATTACCAGTATCAGATTGAGTTCAAGTTTAATTAATTAGTGAATGGGAAATCACAGAAGTTTTACGACGAAAATTTTAGGAATTTTGATATGCTCAAATTAATAGTTAAGACCAGTGTCAATTATAAAGCAGTTGGCAAAACCCGCATAGGTTCCTAACAGACAAATTGAAGAGAGGCATAATTCCCTGACATGTGACATTTTGAATGCTTTGATGATGTTTATTACCTTCTTTATAAACAGAAAAGCATACTTAATTTTAATACAATTCAATGTGAAAAAACTAATCAGTAAATGCTACGGAAGATTTGTCAGTGTTTCTTAAAACTTGATATCCATTATCCTTTAATGAATTATACATATGTAATATCAATATTTGAATAGATAATTTTAAAATAATAAAAATAAAACATCTAAAGTATATTTTAGTTAAAATAATAGTTATTATACCAACGCAAGAGATGTCATCTTTTATAAAAAATTATTTTTGTAAGTTGTGTTAGTCAGTTAGCTAAATCATAACTCATGTTAACACTGATAACAAAACAACAAAAAGACTATAGTGCAAATAGTTATTGAGTGTTTCCTCCTTAAAATGTTCTGCACATATCAAGACTACATTAATATTCTTTGCATATATTATTTTATTTGAGTTTAAAATAAAATATATGCTAACATGAAAGTGAATAGCAGTTCATTTTTCATAGGCATAATTACATGTTATATCTAACATTGTACCTTGATTAAAAAATCTTGCTAAGAGCCCTTTTTTACTAATTTCAAATGCTATTTATTTATCATTAACTTCTCAGGAATATTGTGACTTGTGCCTTTTAATGTATGGCAAAAACCACCACAATATTGTAAAGTAGTTAGCCTCCAATTTAAATAAATTAATTGAAAAATAAATTCAGTTTATTTCAGTCAAAAAAAGATTATTACAACCTTGACTCCCAATAATGCCTTTGTAGCTATGTTCTCGTCTCTTCCTTAAAAGATAAAATTAGTTTTGTATGAGAAATGTTATTTTTAACTTATTCTTGAAAACTTTAATTGATTCATCTTTATGAAAATGAATGCTTCAATGGATTCTTGTTTCTGTTTGACAAAATTTTATAACACACCTGTACTAGGGATCACTGGACCAATAATAGTTTTCACATATTACCATCATGCTTTATATTGGTGATTTAATTTTCCAGAAAGTTATATAGAATCATCACAGTCAAGTACTGAATTTATCTCATCCTATTCAAATTCACACTTCTCATGTACAGTTAAGTTACCTTATTATTTTTACTATATAATGAGGAGAAGGTTTAAATTATTGTTCTTATCAGTATTTTATGTTTTAATTAACCACTTTAACTGATATAATCACTTTGATAGAAATAACTAATAATAATAAGGAGAATGCAAATTTAAAAAAACTAAACAATGACATCCAAATTATATTAAAAAATATTCACAAACATACTCCGTGTGTCAGTCATGATGAGCTGAACAACATGGATCATATAACTTGTGTACAATCTTACAGAGCATAACAGTTTTAAAGTCTGATTGATTTTGTGAAAAATGAGAGTAAACTTTAATTCTATGATATTAAATGAAATCAGGGACATGCTTTCATCCTTTTTTTTTTCATTCAGAAACCAACTTTTTGAGCATAATTTGAAAAGCAGTAAGACTCCTGTTCTTCCCTCAGTATTATCCACCTGCTCCTATTACCTCTTTTATGATATCAGATGTGGCAGCCAATCCACTTTCTAGACCACCAGAGACGTTTTAAGGCTTACTTTCTTTCTCCTTTATTTTGACAATGACAATGTTTGCGTCATCCTCTTGGAATGACTGGCCCAGTGGTGGTGGATCCCTTCAAGGAGTACAGCAACTTAAATATTAATGAACATAATGGCAGCGCTAAGGTATAATTCTAGATGGATGAGCCCCACCTCTCCCATGAAGTAAAAAACAGCTTCTAATTTCCCTTTATGGACTGGATTATAGATAACAATGAACAATGGCAAGGAAATCCACATGTCCTATGAAATACGGAAGTCCTGCTAAATCTACTTAATCGGGACATTTATCCTTTTCTGATAGTGTCTTCCCTTAAGTTTACAAGAATATATTTCCTTTTGTTTATCAGTTCTGTGTTTAACTAAGTAATTTATTGGCTATTTTAATCTATTTATAGACAACTCATGAGTGGAAAATAAAATCAAGCTTTGACAGAATATGTCTGTTGCTAAAAGCAGGACTTACTATCTTAGCATTTAGGTCATGACTGTGTATAATTTCTCCAGTGAGGTAGTGATCAAGGTACAGTCAGAATTGAGTCAGCAGATTAATCTTTCTGCCCCTTCTGGGAATCCCAGTGGAGCCTTACTAATGCAGATATTAACATGGAGAAAAACTGGATAGGAGGTATATGAGAACAATCTGTATGATCTTCAAACCTTTTCTGTAAGTGTACAGCTATTCTAAAATAAAAGGTTTATTTAAAAAAAAAAAGAGTTGAGTCAGCAGAGAGTCAGGAACTTTCCTGCCTTAAATTGAAAGGGGGAACACAGGCAGAAATGAGAAAAACCCTGGAAACACATTTAGCTACAGAAAATGAAACCCAAGAGTTAAAGGGGATGGTAGAAAACACCCCTAAAACCATGGAGACACTGCAGAGAGGGGAGTGAGACTCGAAGACCAAGTAATAAGTAGTGATGAGCAGCGCAGAGCATGCGAGCTTAGATGTGAGCTTAGCAGTGAAAATGGGTAAAAGCTTGGACAAGAGAGAGCGAGAGAGCAACCAAAAGATTCAAGAGGAAAGCTTCTCCAATATCCAAACGGATTCTGATGAGTAAGTGTTTCCAGATGGTGTTGGACTAGACTTGGTGCATTCTGTTTGTTCTTTACTTGCTCTGGTTATAAAGAGCTTCTTTCCTGGTCTCCAAGGGGTGGTTGATTCAACTTGTAATAGTTGAACTCGTAGGTCAGGAAAGAGAAGACTGTGGGAAACTCATTAGTGATGAGACGAAGAGGATTTGAAAAGGCTACGTACGAGCAATCCACAGTGAGGGAAAAACAAAGAAAAAACAGACACAAGAAATGTTTATAATGCTGTTAGGATACCTTGGTAACTGCACACAGAAGGCAAGGAGAGAGCAAACCGTCCTGTAAGATTGTGAGTTTGAATGATGGGGACATAAGAGGGTGAAGCAAGAGATTGCTCTGAGATGCAGACATGCTTCATTTAGAGTTGTAAGACTGCACCCGGGTGGGGACATCTGCCAAGCATTTGAATATATGGGTTGAGAAAACTGGAAGGAATCGGGGTTGAAGACACTCATGTCCACGATTGGGAATGGATGAGATTATTAATGCAGAGTTTTATGGCAGGAATATGATGTAGGGCAGACATTTGAAAAACATTTAGGGGCTAAGTCTATGAAGAGAAGCCAGTTGATGAAATGGAAGACACAGTGGTCCAAGAAGTAGGAGACTCTGGAATATGCACTAACATATGCGATTAAGGAGATCTTTCCATGGCATTTCCTTAATTTCCAGGGGAGGTGCCCGTAGCTTTGCATGAAATCTTCACTGTGAGTGTTAGAATGAAAGAGGGGCAGTTACACATAATCATTGTATATATCATCATCATTATCATTATTTTTACTGTTATTATTATTCTAAGGATAAGGCTTTTAAGCATAAAACACTAAACACACATCATTTGACACAGTTTGCAAACATGTAGTGAATTCCTAATCTTCCCATTGATGTAGTGGATTTTCAGTGTATCTCATGCCAAACTGATAAATGTGTTGCTTTTATCCTTCTCTCAGGCAAGAATAAGTTCATGCTGTCTTCACTAACTTACCCAGAAACCAGAGTCTCATGGGTTTTATCAGAGGATGGATGGTGTATCTAATTCCAGGTGTTACATTTACCACTACTTTCCCAGTTGCAAATATCCAATTCTGAAAGTAAAATATTTATTCAGTGAGAGGCAAGGGTGTCCCCGAAGATTCACTAGTCTCTGAATAGGATTCATACTAAACAGAGGAGGAGAGGAGATACTTACAGAAAAAACTCAGAGGAGGACAGTGCCTAGTGTTATTTGCCCAGTCGTGTCTGACTCTCTGTAACCCCATGGACTGTAGACCACCAGGCTCTTCTGTCCATGGAATTCTCCAGGCAGGAACACTGGAGTGGGTTGCCATTCCCTCCTCCAAGGGATTTTCCCGATCCACGGATCGAACCTGAGTTTCCTGCATTGCAAGCAGATTCTTTACCATCTAAGTCACCAGGGAAGTCTGGCAAGATCTGAAAAAGAAGGTGGAAGTGATGAGGAGAAGTCTGGATTGAAACCCAGATACCAATGACTAGAGACAGAGCCTTGAGGGAAGTGTCTGGTTAAAAGGTAAAATGTCTGAGCACTCTTCATTTTGAATAGTAGCTATGGTAAAATGCAAAATGAAATTACATGAAGGACCTCTTTTCATCAATTTTACATCAGTTAACAGTCCAATAAAAAGAATGTGAATACGATGCTCGCTTGGCGTCTTCCTTTATTAAATACACAGAAAGCTTTGGAGCCAAGAATGCCATGTCCTACTACAAGGAAACACTTGTTCATATTGCTTTACGTTCATTTACTCAGGCTGTTGGTAATTTGGCAAATTAAAGTTTGGCAAGTTAAACTTCAGGGAAGAAACAAGTAAACAAAATGTTTTACGTTTCCCTGTCTCTCCCATTACCGTGTCATGATTTCCTTCAAAAGAAACGCGTGTCCAATAGTTAGTTTTGATTCACACATGACAAATCTATTAAGTTTTACCAAGGTACCAATTCATATTTAGAAACTTTTGTCAAACTACCTGCATTCACTCAATTTTATGTAAACACAAAATTTATATGGTCCTGTTGAGTATGAGGGCTTGAATATATTTGGATAAAATAACAGTAATACCAATCCACAATTTTCCACTCTGATTTTCTCCTGACAATATTATTTCCTTTGCATACACATCATCCTGTCTCTCACAGAAAGTGACTCTATTTTTTTTTTTTTTTGCTTATGCTCCCACTTAACAGCAGTCATTAATTTACTGATACCCTGTCTATCAGTCCCACATCGTCTTGATTAGGGCTGTTATCCTAATCAAAAGGCTGATAATTAAGACTATCCATCTGTAGAGTTCTAAGTGCTAAGATGAGTTGAAGATCCTAATTAAGATTATTTAGGTGTTACTTAAATGCCATCATTTGATTCAGCTAATCATACCAGCAGGTACATTAGATTTGCATTAATGTTCTGCTGAAGCCAGCAGCTATTTAGGCAGATCAAAAATGTAGATTGCAAACACTATTTCAAACATCTTTATTTGAAAGTGATATTGAGACAATATGTTAAGATAAGCAGGATGTTAGAACAGTTTGGTTATTTCAATGTTGCTTAATTTACTCTACGGTAATAAGTGGAGTATTTAAAATAAACAGCCTATTTATTGAATTTGCTGTGTATCTTTCATCATCTTACACCCTCTCTCTCTCATACACACACACACGCAGGCCAACAGTGATGCATTTTACCAGGATTTCCCATCTTGCCACTGAAACTTACTGTAGTACTCTAAAAGTCTCACAAACTAAGTTCCTAAATAGCAGTTCTTATGACTAATAAAGGATTTTTGTCTCAATCAATGCCTGATGCTACCTTGTGAACAAATAGGTGAAAGGATATGCACTTTACTGTTAAAAGTCACATTAATATCCAATTATCCTGTAACATAAACAATCAAGAATATTAGCACAGTAAAGTATAATTCATTAATATCTTGTTTTCTTGTACTTTATAGAAAATGCAAAATAGATTGTTTAAAATTTTACAGGTATAATGGACGAAAATGTGTTCATAGTATCTATGCTAGGTGTTGCTTTCAGCTTACTTTTCCCCAAGTTTTGATGATGAATAATAGTACTACTTGTAGAGAAGATGGGATCACATTTAAAAGAGGTATTCTCATAAAGTCAGTTCAATTCAGTCACTCAGTCGTGTCTGACTCTTTGCGACCCCATGAATCGCAGCACGCCAGGCCTCCCTGTCCATCACCAACTCCCAGAGTTCACTCAGACTCACGTCCATCGAGTCCGTGATGCCATCCAGCCATCTCATCCTCGGTCATCCCCTTCTCCTCCTGCCCTCAATCCCTCCTAGCATCAGTCTTTTCCAATGAGTCAACTCTTCGCATGAGGTGGCCAAAGTACTGGAGTTTCGGCTTCAACATCATTCCCTCCAAAGAAATCCCAGGGCTGATCTCCCTCAGAATGGACTGGTTGGATCTCCTTGCAGTCCAAGGGACTCTCAAGAGTCTTCTCCAACACCACAGTCCAAACGCATGCGACCACTATTTTCAGTTTTCTTGCTCTGGCAAGAAGAGGAAAGAAAGCATACACTTAAGTTTTCTGTTAATGTGTAACTTCTGTCATTGTATTCAGACATATTTCAGGTGGGACAAGCAGAACAGATAAAAAGGGATATCATAAGGCAAGGAAAGTGATCTACTTCTTTATAAAGCTCTTGCTTTGTGCTGTATACGGTTAGTAGCATATATGGCAGCTATGCCAACTTTTGGCTCCAGGGGTATAGCCCTGTGAATATCTGCTTAATATTAATATCTATATTATTTATACACTGAAGCAGTTCTAAATTCCTTGAGCATATCAGTATTTTAATGATTTTACCATTGAATATTGGACTTTTAAGGATATACATGATTTCTAGAAAGCATTCTTCATTCTTCATGATTTATATAATATACTTATCCTTGTGTTTGAGATATGACATACTTCATAATTCATCTGATGCTCAAAGACACTGGTTTATGTTTCAAATCATAATTTAAAAATATAACAGTCTTTAGTTTTTATAATCTTCCCAGTAATCTTTAAAAATCTTTGGGCTTTCGTAAGTATCCACCTATTGTCTATATGCACATTAATGAAATGATTACATTTATCCAGATGCTCCAATGTAATTTTTTCTGCCCTCAGCTATTAAGGGGTTAAGTGCTAAACTTGAGATAGTGCTTAGTAAACCAAAAAAAATACAGTGGAGAACAGAGTAGCCCAGGTATCAAGAATATAGCCTAATCTGGCACTGAATAATTTAGGGATGAATATACTGGGAACTATTAAGACATTGAGGCTACTAATGACAGCCCTTAGTAGTTTCAGTTTCCTTGAAAAGTGACAAAAATTACTTATGGCTCCATGATTATAATGGAATCAATGCATATTCTGCCTTAATGGCTTACTAAAATAAATTTACTACAAAGCATACACATTTATTGAAAATTTTATTTACATTGTTGATATAACACTGATTACTCTAAGTTATCCTGTAGCCTTCCTGCTAGATGTCCATTTCATTTTGTTGAAGGATACTTCGCTTTGAGAAACTTACTGAATATTAAGAATTGTGAGCAACAGTGAACATAAGTTCTAAATACAAATTCAAGTATAAAATATTGCAAAAGTGCTAAGAGTGAAGTTGCCATTATTCACTGGACATCTACTATTGTGTACGAGGCACGTCGTGTGTATCTTCAACTCTGCTCTTCATCAGCCTGTAAACAGACACAGTTGTCCTCCTTTGACAGCACTGAGAGAATTAAGAGAACTCAGTTAACTCTCACTGTTTCTGAGAACATCTGTCTCATCTACAAAGTGGGAATAACAATATCTACTTTTTAGAGATATTTCAAGACTTGAGATTCTTGTTTTCACACCTTTTTTTCCTTAAATAAAAAAATCTCATCCTGCAGTCTTTTCCATCTCACTGAATGACAACTCGGTTCTTCCATTCCCCAGAGTTAAAATTCTTTGGAGACATCTCTGGTGGTTCTCTTTATCCTTCATTCCACAATTATTTCATAAACAAATCCTATTAGCGTCTTTTCATGACATTTCCATCTTGCCACTTCTCACCATCAATCACTGCATTAATTCAAGCCCACACTTCACTGGCAAATGATTGAACTAGTCCCCAAACTAGCTCCCTGTTTCTGCTCTCAGCACCGTGTCCTGCCCACCCAGAGTTTCCAACATCAGTAACCAGAGAGGCTGCAAAAATGCAAGTCAGTTAATGCTGTCCGCTGTGCTTTGAATGTTTGTGTTTCTCCTAAATTCATACTCTGAAGTCCTAAATCCCAGTTCCATGGCAATAGAAGGGGCTCTTTGGGAGGAGCTTAAGTCATGAGGGTGGGGCCCTTAAAAGTGGGATTAGCGTTCTTATAAACAAGACCCCAGAGAGCTGCTTGCTCCTCTCAACACATGAGGATGCAAGGAGAACTCTGGGGCAGAAGAGGACTGTCACCAGACTCTGATCTCAAACGTCAGCCTCCAGAACTATGAGACATCAGTTTCTATTGCTCCGACATCAACCAGTTTGTGGTACTTTGTTACAGCAAACTGAGTGGACTAAGACACCACCCTGTGCTCAGAATCCGTCAACGGAAAAATCGAGATCTTAGCAGGGTCCCCTTCCTTTATTACCTCACCCTCTCACCTCTCAGCACTCTGTGGCAGGACCTGAGACCGCTGCTCATTGCCAGCACCTGCAGCTCTTCTCCTGGGAGTTACCCTGGCTGTAAGGTCGGTGATGGCTACAACAGAGCACAGAAGAGTTGAAGTGCCTTGGAGCAGCCCTCAGCCAACGACAGAGGAGGCAGTGGGTTATATCCCAGCTTTCTGAACTCTTAGGTGAGATAGGTCTCAAGTATGTCACGTTATCCCCCAGAGAGGCTTCGCCGGTGGCACTAATTGGCACTCCTGCCAATGCAAGAAACCTAAGAGACTGCGTTCAGTCCCTGGGTCAGGAAGATCCCCTGGAGAAGGGAACGGCAACCCACTCCAGTATTCTTGCCTGGAGAAGCCAATGGGCAGAGAAGCCAGGCAGGCTATAGTCCATAGAGTAGCAAACAGTTGGGCATGATTGAAGCATCTTACCACACTCATTAACATCCCCCAGAAATCCAAACAAAAATGTAATTCCAGTTGCCCTGAGCAGTAACCAGTTCCCAGTGTTCTCTAAATTTATACCCTTTCCCATTCCATACTGGTATTTCCTATAATCCCCTTCCAAATAAACACCTTTGCCTCAAACCCTGATCTTGGGGATGGAATCTAAGTGAGCCCATCTTGCCCACAGTGTTTTACAAAATCTTCTCCAAAAGCAATATACTGCAGTTAAATTAAACACACACACACATGCACAAGATATAAACAAATAAAAAAAAATAAAGCTGTTAGGTTAATATGAAATTAATTTGGATAATTAAATAAAGATTAGAATCCTGTGTGCTTTTTCACATAGACCACAATAACTAGTTCGAATTCATTTACATAGAATAGAAATGTATATGATTTTGATTCAAATGATCTTTCTCACAATAGTAAAGGATGGTTTACTATTTGTTTGGATGGTTCAGGTTACTTGCTCAGCATAGGAATGTTTACCTAGAAGGGACATTTTAAATTTTACTTACATTGGCTAAAATATACAAGCCAATGTTTCCTACGCTTGACCTTAGAAGCTCATCTTTCTGGAATATTTCTCTAGACTTTGCCAAAGTGTTTACTTTCCTAATTACCTCCTGTTACATTAGTTAAGCTCCCTTGTGCTGGCCTAGGGAGTTCTTCTAGCCCACTGGTATTTGCACTTGGAATTTAAATATTTGTGAGAGTACTTGCCCTGTTCTTTACTCATCAGTTAGCAAAGTCAAACATCATTTAGTCTCAGACTTCACGACCATGATGGAGGGAACGCTAGCCCATCTTGGCTTTTTATGTTTATCTGTTCTGGAACAACATTTGTTTTCAATGCCAGGGTCACCGATTATTCATTCATTCACCATCCACTGAACATCTATATGACAGGCACAACATTTTGCCTGTGAATTTAAGGAGTTTTACTCTAATGGGTAGAGACAGATATGAGCAAATAATTACAAGGCTATTGGACGTGTTCTGGTGTGCACAACATGTAACTGGACGTGTTCTGGTGTGCACAACATGTAATGAGCACGCAGAGGATGAAGAAACAGGCTCTGACTAAGGGCACTGTGATGATGCACTGGAGGTTAAGAAGAGTTATGCAGACAGAAATCTAATACTTAGTTTAAAAATTTTTTTAACTGTGGTAAAAGTTGCATAATATAAGACATACTATTTTAACTATCTTTAACTGTACAGTTCAGAGCACTAAGTATATTAGTATTGTTGTACAACCCTATCATCCATCTCCTGACTTTTTTACCTTCCTAAACTGAAACTCTGTCCCCATTTAACACTAATTTCCCCATAATCCTTCCCCACGCCTCACACCCCAGCCCCAGGTATCTACTAATGTACTTTCTGACTCTATGAATTTAACTAGGCTAGGTACCGCATGTAAGTGGAATCAAACCATATTTGTCTGTACTTAATATATACTGGGATACATTTTTAAGGTTAACTTAATATATGTCCTACAAATAGATTGTAACTTCTTTTTTTCCCCAATACTTAGCTTTTAACATTTGTTTAGCAGATTGAGATTTGATAAACTCTGCATGTTTAAAATATGTACTTTGATAGAGGTATGTATGTCTGTATGTGCTTATATGTATGGATTCCTGAAATCTCACCATAATTAATATAATGAACATATCTATCACCCCAAAACGATTCCTCATGATATTTTGTAGTTTGTCCCTCTTACCATCTGTCTCTGGATCCTCTCTCCTCCATTATTTTTTCTGTGGATTTTGGGTGGGGAATAGAGGTCTGACTTTCTTCATTCAGAATAAGTATTTTGAGATCTACCCACTTTGTAGCATTTATCACCAGCTTATTATTTTTGTTACTGAGCAGTTACAATAGTTTGTTGATTTACTCATTCAATGTGATGATTTGGGTTGCTTCCAATTTGGGGCTATTTCAAATGAAATTTCTGTGAAGAATTTTATACATAGGAAATATAAGTATTTGTAAGACTTATATGTATTTATTTCATTTCTCTCAGAAAACTATTGAGGAATGAAATGACTAAATCATATGGTAGTTTAAACCATTAAGAAACTACTAACTTCTTTTCCAAAGTCTTTATATGATTCTTTATTTCCACTACCAGGATTTAAAAGTTCCAGGCCCTTCATACCCATGCCAACATTTGGTACAGTCATTAAAAAATATTCAGTCACCTTAAAAAAAGTGTAGTGAAACCCTACCATGGTTTTAATTTGGGTACTTGCGACTAATGTTGGTTAGCTTCTTTTCATAGGGTTCTTTGCCATTCATGTATCTTCTTTGGTAATGAATCTCTCTTCAAATCTTTTGCCTATTTTTTATTGGGTTATTTGTTTTCTTAGTCTTGAGTGTTGATAGTTCTTCTTTACATATTATGGATATAAGCCATTTTCCAATTATGCGATCAATAACCATGTCCTCCTAGCCTGTGACGTTCCCCTATATCCTTTTTCACACTGTCTTCAGGAGTCAGGTATTTTCAATTTTGATGGTGATCAGTTCTTCACTGTTCTTCTTTGCCTTGTACTTGGCACGTTTATTTTAGAAATGATTGCCTAACCCAAATTGACAAAGGCTTTTATCACAAATTTTCTTCCCGTAGATTTATAGTTTTAAGTTTTACATTTAGGATTATAATCCATTTTCAGTTAGCTTGCTTATACAGTGCTAGATATTAATAGATTTTTTTTTTAATTTGGCTAACATGAAAGTGAAAGAGGAGAGTGAAAAAGTTGGCTTAAAGCTCAACATTCAGAAAACGAAGATCATGGCATCCAGTCCCATCACTTCATGGGAAATAGATGGGGAAACAGTGGAAACAGTGTCAGACTTTATTTTTCTAGGCTCCAAAATCACGGCAGCCATGAAATTAAAAGACACTTACTCCTTGAAAGAAAAGTTGTGACCAACCTAGATAGTATATTCAAAAGCAGAGATATTACTTTGCCAACTAAGGTCCATCTAGTCAAGTCTATGGTTTTTCCTGTGGTCATGTATGGATGTGAGAGTTGGACTGTGAAGAAGGCTGAGCACCGAAAAATTGATGCTTTTGAACTGTGGTGTTGGAGAAGACTCTTGAGAGTCCCTTGGACTACAAGGAGATCCAACCAGTCCATTCTGAAGGAGATCAGCCCTGGGATTTCTTAGGAAGGAATGATGCTAAAGCTGAAACTCCAGTACTTTGGCCACCTCATGAGAAGACTTGACTCATTGGAAAAGACTGTGATGCTGGGAGGGATTGGGGGCAGGAGGAGAAGGGGACGACCGAGGATGAGATGGCTAGATGGCATCATGGACTCAATGGACGTGAGTCTGAGTGAACTCTGGGAGATGGTGATGAACAGGGAGGCCTGGTGTGCTGTGATTCATGGGGTCGCAAAGAGTCAGACACGACTGAGCAACTGAACTGAACTGAACAGATTCATAATTATTCAAGACATTTATTTAAAAGACTATCTTTTGTCCATTCAGTTGCTTTTATGCCTTTGTTGAAAATTGTTATTGTTTAGTCACTAAGTTGTGTCTGACTTTTTGTGATCCCACGGACTGTAACAGACTGGGTTCTTCTGTCCTTGCGATCTCCCAGGCAAGAATACTAGAGTGGGTTGCCATTTCCTTCTCCAGAGGATCATTCCCATCCAGGAATTGAACCTATATCTCCTCCATTGGCAGGCCATATTCTTCACCACTGAGCCACCAGGGAAGCCCTGGTTGAAAATTAGTTGTCTATGAATGTGTAGGTATAAATCTGCACAGGCTATTATATTCCAGTGATCTGTTGCATCGTTATGTGTGAACCCCCCCACCCCCAGCAGAAGAGTTACAGTATCCCTAAGATAAAGCACAGCCACAGTCTTCCTGTCCAGGCAGGTCCAGATAGCTCACCGTCTTCCAGGTTTCTTACACATTCTCTTGTCCATCCCTAGTTCTCCTTTATGTTTCTTCACAGATTGTCTCAGAAGTTCAAATTTTTCACCTGGAAATTCTGTTAAAGTGTTTTAAATTTGTTGTGCTTGAGTGTGACTTGCAAACTGTATTCTGAGAACATGTGTATCTGTTGGAGGAAGGGGGACCCCTTCCAGGGCCCAAAGCTGGGCTTTTGTCTGACACTCAGAATGAATTGTCCAAGGAGACACATGTGCTGACAAAGCAAGAGATTTTTTTGGGAAAGGGCACCCGGGTGGAGAGCAGTAGGGTAAGAGAACCCAGGAGAACTGCTCTGCCACGTGGCTCGCAGTCCCAGGTTTTATGGTGATGGGATTAGTTTCCGGGTTGTCTTTGGCCCATCATTCTCATTCAGAGTCTTTCCTGGAGGCACACACATTGCTCAGCCAAGATGGATGCCAGAGACAAGGATTCTGAGAAGTTGACTGACATGCGATGTCTCTTTTCGACCTTTCCTGAACTCTTCCCGTTGGTGGTGGCTTATTAGTTCCATATTCCTAACCAGGACCTCCTGTCATAGAACAGCTCATGCGAATGGTTACTAAAGGGCCTGGCCAGGGTGGGCAGGTTCAGTCAGTGTGCTTTCCCTAACATATACATCCCTTTATAAGATTTAATCAGTCAAATCAATACTTAAGAACAAAGTTCTTATTCCAGCAGATTTGTTCCAACAAAATCGGTCAAAGGAATACCACAAAATGTGAGAAAAACATTCCTAACATCTTAGGATAAATGAAATACTTGCCATCAAGTTGTTTATTTTTTTATCATATTGATGATTCCATCTTATGAAATCATTTATCTATTTTGTTATAGTTATTGTTGTTGTTTAGATCCTAAGTCATGTCTAACTTTTTGCAACCCCGTGGACTGTACCCCACCAGTCTCCTCTGTCCATGGGATTTTCCAGGCAAGAATATTGGAGTGGGTTGCCATTCCTTTTTCCAAGGGATCTTCCCAAGCTGTGGATCAAACCCATGTTCCCTGCATTGGCAGGTGAATTCTTTACCACTGAGCCAGTAGATTTTTAATATGCTAGAAATCTCAACACATATTAGGTGAATTTTAAAACTATATTAAATGCAATTATATTTTATAGCTTGATTAAGTATATTCGTATCTGATGAGGGGTTAACATCTGAAGTATACAAGGAATTCATACAAATAAACAGCAAAGACCCAAATAACTCAAAATATGGGCAAAGAATCTGAGCAGACATTTTTCCAAAGAAGACACACAAATTTCCAGCAGGTGTATAAAAAGGTGCTCAGTATCATTAATCATCAGGGAAATGCAAATCAAAACCACAATGAGTGATGAGTTCACATCTGCTAGTATGTCTGTTCTCAAAAAGAGTAGAAAAAGAATGCTGGCCGGAGTGTGGCAAATAGGAAACCCTTGTGCACTGTTGGTGGGAATGTAAACTGGTATGGGCGCTAAGGAAATCACTATGGAAGCTCCTCAAGAAATTAAAATAAAACTACCTCACGTTCCGTCAATCCCACTCCTGGGTATATATCCAAAGAAAAATGAAATCATTATCTGGAAAGGATATTTGAAAAGATATCCTGTTGTTTGTAGCAGCACTATTCACAATAGCCAACATACAGAAACCACCCATGGGTCTGCCAGTGAATGAATGGGTCAAGAAAACGCATACATATATTCCATTGTATATAGTTCATTGTGTGTACGGAATGGGCTATATTCAATGGAATGTTATTCAATCTTTTAAAAGAAGGATATCCTGTCATTTGCAACAACATGAATGAGACTGGAAGGCATTATGCTGAGTGAAATAAGTCAGACAGAGAAAAATAAATACTGGATGGTGTCACTTATATGTGGAATCTTTGAAAAAAGTTGAAGTCATAGGAAGAGAAAAGTGGAAAAGCAGTTGCCTAGGGGTTGGGAAAAGGGAGAAAAGTTGGTCAAAGTGTATAATCTCTCAGCTCTAAGATGAGTAAGGTCTGACTGAATGATGATGGTGACTATAGCTAATAACACTATATTCTATAATTGAAATTTGCCAAGAACTTACATGTTCATAGACAAAAAAAAAAGAACATATGTGAAGTGATAGACAAGCTGATTCACTTTGCTGTAAAGCAGAAACTAATTCAGTATTGTAAAGCTAGTGTATGCCAATAAAAATTAATAAAAAGGAAATGTATATTTGTGTATAATGCATGCTAAATAGCTTCAGTCATGTCCGACTCTTTGCAGCACTATGGGCTATAGCCCAACAGGTTTCTCTATCCATGGGATTCTCCAGGCAAGAATACTGGAGTGGGTTGCCATGCCCTCCTCCAGGGTACCTTCCCCATCCAAGGATAGAACCTGTGTCTCCTGCAGCTCGTACCTTGCATGCAGGTAGATTCTTTGCCACTGAGCTCCTGGGAAGCCCATTGTGCATAATACATTCATACAAAAACACAGAGTGGTTTCTGCAGCTGTAATCAGGAATCAGGGACGTTCTTCCTGACAACTGATGGATGACTGAAGAAATGAAGGATTTTCCTGTTTACTGCAAGTTGCTCCTGGTTTTGAAGAACATTCTGCTCCAAATCTGGGAGACGGCTCCTGAGTAGCTCTGCTTTGCCTCCCTAGTCAGCCTGGTGGTCTGTTAAGTAAGCGTTAGTTACTCAGTTGTGTCTGACTCTTTGCATTGCGACCCCATGGACTGTAGTCCCCCAGGTTTCTCTGTCTGGGGGATTTTCCAGGCAACAATATTGGAGTAGGTTGCCATTTCCTCCTGTGGACATCTTCCTGACCCAGGGATTGAACCCAGGTCTCCTGAGTCTTCTACACTGCAGGCAGATTCCTTACCGCTGAGCCACTGGGAAGTTAACTCTGAAGCCCAAAATGGTACTGCAATCTTTCCTCACCAAGGGAGACGATGGGAAGGGAAGAGAGAGCAAAATTTATAAACGTTATATCTTGCTCTTCTCGTTTTTTTTTTTTTCTCTTCCGAATATGTCTTTCCTGCGGATTTTTTTTTTTTTTTTTCTGTTGCAGTCTGTGTCAAGGGAAAGGAGAGCTTTGGGCTTCTCAGAGATTTGCACTTATCACTTTCCAGAGGAAACCCCCTACGGTGCTTCCCATCATCAATTTTCCATCTCCCCCCACGTTGCCCACAGCCCCCCTCCTGGGAAACTTCCTGTGTCATACGTCTTCCAGCCTGCCTTGTGGTTAAGATGTCAGGCGTGTTAGCAGGAAGACACGGAAGGATAAATGGCACGTAAAAGGAGCCCACAAGCACAAAGGATCTATATTCCACGTGTGCTTGAAGGGAGTGTGATGAAGATAGCATTTTACATCGGGAAAAGAAGGATACGTTCGTTGGTTAACAGATGGTATTGGACCAGTTGGCTAGCCATGTGGAAAAGGAAAATAAAGCTAAACCCCTACCTCACAACATGCACCCTAATAAAATCCAGATGAATTAAACCACAGAACGACTGAAATGAAGCAAAGGTGAACAAGTGCTGTTGGCGTAAGGGGCGCCCTGGAACACATGCGTAAAGACAGAAGGTAGAGAGAGCAATAAATCTGACCGCAGAGCTCGAATTGTTCCAACGTAAAGAAGGCAGGCCACAAATACATGATTTATCATATAGAGCCTCAATATTAATATTCAATTTATAAGTATCTTCTAATATTTGCTAACAGAAGACATCATTAGAAAATTGAGCCCAAAGAGTATAGGCAGATAAGCAACAAACGAAAGTTAATGCAATAATCAAATTTTACACTGTCTGTAAGATGAATTAAAATGCATTATTCAGTGCTTATCAGGCTGGGGTAAAATACACCTTTTCATATATATCACCTTAAGTTTTAAATTGGTTCTTCATGGTGAACAGCTTGGAAAGATGTATCAAAAGCCTTAAAAGCAGGTATATTTTCTGCCAAATTCCATTTTTTAACTTTAAGGAAAATTGAAAGCAAAATATTGTTAAAAATATTCAAGTATTGAAAAGTATTTGCATATTAAATTATAAAGATTTGACTAAGCACATTATTGCAGTGGTCCTCAACTTTTTCAGCACCAGGGACCATTTTCATGGAAGACAAGTTTTCCACGAACCAAGTAGGGGGATGATTTCAAGGTAATTCAAGTGCGTTATATTTATTGTGCACTTTACATTATCAGGCATTACATCCCAGAGATTGGGGACCCCTGCATTATAACACATAAAAGATGCTGCTACATATCCATTTTAATGTTTTTAAAACCGTGGATAAACAATTACTACTTAGGTATTAACTGTGAGTTAAAGGCATACGTGAAAGTAAAAAAAAGTAAAGAAAAACTAGAAAATCTTACAACATAAAATGTATATATTTATACATCTTAACAAACAAGCTTTATTTTTTAAATGCACTTTGAAGTTGTTCAGTCACTAAGTCGTGCCCGACTCTTTGCAATCTCATGGACTGCAGCACGCCAAGCTTCTCTGATTTTAATTTATCAGCCATTATCCCAGAAGACGTAATACAGAGATTCTCAAGGAAGCTGTCTTCTCTTGTAGAAGCAGTGGTCATTGACCTAAAGGCATGTCCTTTTGGATATGGCAGGGGTGTGAACACACATACTTGTGTTTCTGTATCCGATTGACACCAATCATTACAGGTTTGCTACAGGAAAAGTTTTTATAGGGATTTTTGGATTCTCAAAATTAAAAAAGGAAAAAAAATAATTTAAAAAAAACCCACAAGGAATTAAATGAAAGTAGAAAGTTGTATGGAAAACTTCAAATTCCATCTCAAGTAGAAAATCATGGGAAAAAACACCTTTGTCCATTTTTGAGTAAGGCTGTCTGTGAAAGTGAAAGTCCCTCAGCCAAATCCAGCTCTTTATGACCCCATGGACTATACAGTCCATGGAATTCTCCAGGTCAGAATACTGAAGTGGGTAGCCATTCCCTTCTCCAGGGGATCTTCCCAACCCAGAGATTGAACCAGGGTCTCCTACATTCCAAGTGGATTCTTTACCAACTGAGCTACCAGGGAAGCCCCAAAGTATCAAAGTATCAGTATCAAATAATTTTTTAAAAAACGAAGAGGATATGATTTAATTTTCTTTTTATGTAACATATTTAGAATGCACAACTGGATTTCCAAGTTCATCATCAGACCACCTTCACAGCCTTTAAAAGGGCCACAGGTAATCTCACCAGGGTGGAGGAATATCTGCCTTATTCATATTTTGGAAGATAAAGCGATTCTACCTCTCCTTGAGTAAGGTATTTATATCTTTACTGGACTGGAAATCATGCCTCAAGCTTATCTAAATCTCTCTGGCTGCACTTCAATAGATTGATAACTAGTTCTATTTAGTTTTGGATTTATGTGTGTTCCATTTGATTCAAGGAAGTTAAAAGTGCTTATGACTATTTATCACATCCTAAGAACCTCCTGGTATCCAGGATTGGGAATCAGAATACATAAATTCATGCCCCAACTTCATCAGGCATTCACTGTATCACATTCAGCAAGTCACATCTCCCCTCTAAGTTTAATTCCTTCCTCGGCACAAGTAGAACCTTTTTTATGCAGTTGTAAGAAATCAAATACAATAATTCATACAAAGGACTTTGCAATTAAAACGAGATGCCACATAGATATCAGTCACTTTTAACACAGTTAAATATGATTAGTCAAAAATGTCTTGGATCATTCTTTTTAATAATTAAATAACAGCACCGATTGTACCAGTTGGTTTGCCACACAAGACTTTGTTTCCGCAATGCTAATTTATTCCCCAGCTTAAAGCAGTAATACATTGTTCGGTCTTGAAACATGGTATCATTTTTTAACTTCTCCCCCTTTTCATATTAGTCTGCATGTCTAAAATGACTAAATATGTTCATCTCTCCTTAAAATGTTTCTCCCATCCATCCCCCATTTCCATCCCGGTGTGTTTCTCGTATCTTCAGCTTTTGCCAAGAAGGAATAGATGCATCAGACAGACTCATGTATGAATTCTCCACCTGCTGGGTCCTGTTTGTGTGACCTTGTTCATATTATGTAAGCTTAAACGTCAACGTTCTCACATATGATGTGGGGATAAGGCAAACTTATCACAGCAATTAAACTGAATAAAAATTTCATTATGAACTCCATGTGTTCAAAATCGTCAATTATTCACTAAAGTTTAAGCTTCCTTGACAGACTTTGGAGACCAGTTTCCTACTTCCCATCTACTTTTTCTCTTAATTCTTTTCCAGTCATTATCACCACCCACAAGATTTTGCTGCCTTGACAAGTAGAGGCACAAAACTTACGTCCCAAGAATACTTCTTAAAAGAAGGCAATTAATCCTTTTATTCCTTTGTTTTGATATGGATTAAGCAAAGATTTCTGCTTATGTCACACAATTACTTTTAGGGAAAATGCTGATCTGTGTCACAGAATATTGGAAGATTCCAATACTACACTTACTTGCATGATACAGTAATGGGCATAGCTTTTGGCTTATCGTGCAACTGGCTAAAATAAAATTTTCACCAGACCTCTTTAGCCTCTCTAACTGAACATGACTGACTCCAAGTGGAGAGATAGAATCTTTGTCGTCTACCATTCCCTTTCTATCAATGAGATGCATAATTAAAATATGTAATTTTCAGTCACCCATCAAATATATTCATATAAAGGTTAGGTACCAGATGATGACAAAACAATATTTTCTGGTGTCTACTGAAGCATCAGTCTTTAAAACATTGAAAATATTTATATTTTGCAAGTGTTTCTCATGACCAATCATAAATAATTGTACAAATATATGAGGAATACTGTAAAAATAATTTTTTTCTACAAAAAATATCTATTTCATATTGTACATAGCACAGAGCCTAGAAAAGAGCTCTGAGTACATGCTCCTTAATGATTGAATTCAACATATTGTATAGTTTCGCTAAATGCATTCCTGCTTAATTAATTCTGTTAAAACTCTCCATATTTGCAAATGAACCTATTTACAAAGCGGAAACAGACTCACAGACTTAGAGAACAAACTTATCCTCACTGGGGGTTGGGGGCTGGTGGAGTGAAGGGATAGTTAGGGAGTTTGGGAGGGACATGTACACCGTGCTGTATTTAAAATGGATAACCAACAAGGACCTACCACACAGCACAGGGAACTCTGCTTGCTGTCATGTGGCAGCCTGGATGGGAGGGGAGTTTGGGGTAGAATGGATACATGTCTATCCATGTATATCCAAAGGCTGAGTCCCTAGCTGTTCACCTGAAACTATCACAGGATTGTTAATCGGCTATACTCCAAAATTAAGTAAAAAGTTGTTTTTTTTTTTTTTTAAAGAAACTCTCAGTTATTTGAATGAGAGGCTTCTTTGTGCTTTCAGTACAGTTCAGTTCAGTTGTTCAGTCGTGTCCGACTCTTTGCAACCCCATGAATTGCAGCTTAGTTTTAAGCAAAGAGCTGGAATTCAGAGCACTCAGATAAGTCTAGGGAACTTGGGAGATGAAGAATGTTTCTAGGATGACTCTAGGCCAAGAAATGTCAAGGTCTAAGAAGAGCTGGACTGTGGAACCAGGGCTATTTTGCTGCAGACCTGCATCCACTTATTCAAGGTCAGAGCAAGGACATGAAACAGACCATGGAAGGTTTAGATTGAATTCATTTGCCACCTGTCAAGGGCAAGACAAGTAGCCAGATCAGAAACCAGGCAGCCAGAGATGAACAGAGCTGAGATGTTAAGGAAAACAAACACAGATGGCAAGTTGGTGTCAGGAGTTGAAGGGCCCTGACCAAGCTCCTTAGTGAGGAGAACACGATTACAGTGCATAGCGATTACACACAGAGAATGCCCAGTGAATGCTGGAGAATCATCAAAGAAATTCATAGAAACAAATATAGGAGCATTACCATACAGAGGCTCCAATTAAAGTTAGCTTCTTTAGAAAATGGTTCTTTTAGGCTGGTGCCCATCAGAAGAAAATTTACAGAAAAAGTCTCATTTAGTGTCAAGACGATTTTAAGATTCTGTGTGGCTCCCTTGATTCTTATGCGAAACCCTCTATGTGGAACCACCCACGGAAGTGAAGAGGGTGTGAACAGGAGGAAATGGCAGCTAAAAGTGAGAACGTAAGCACATACGTCACTTTTGTAGGTATTTAAATAGATAAAAGTGACCAGAACCAAGAAAACTAACTCCTCACATCAAAGTCAATTTTCTTATTCCACTTAAGGACTAGCCTTGTTTTCAGGAGTCCATCTTTCCAAGTGAAATGTTTTATCAATATAATTATATTGAGAAAGCCTAATTGTTTTTAAGTTTTCTTTGTTTCCCTTTGTTTTTTAAATACTGTTAGCAAACCGTTCATTCAACTATGAATAAAAAGAGCAAGAACCTTCTCAATTAAAGTAAGTTCTTTCTCGTCAATAAGCCCAGTTTCTCTGATGAGCAAAATAAATGTTGGTATGTCTTAATGAATTGCTGGCTTTTCATTGAGTAAGGCTACGAATTTTAATTACTCAGAGACAGGTGGAGACTCCTGGTGTAAACAAGGTTGGTGTACAGTGACCTTTGCCAAGGCTGATATTATTTATGGGTTTTATAAATGATCCAGAAAGATGGCACAAAATGAAATCTCCTTCTTTGCGGATGACATTCAGCTTTGGGGAGTAAGAAAAGGCCAAGATAATAGGAGCAAGCATTTTTTATTTATTTATTTTTTTCCCCAGCTGCTTTGTATTCTAGCTGATCCTTTTGGACGTGCTATTATCAACTTCCTTCAGCTTCTCTGGTGGCTCAGTGATAAAGAACTCACTTGCTAATGCAGGAGACGTGGGTTCAGTCCCTGGGTCAGGAAGATCCTCTGAAGTAGGGAATGGCTACTCACTCCAGTGTTCTTCCCTGGAAAATCCTATGGACAGAGAAGCCTGGAGTGTCCATTGGGTCACAAAAGAACTGGATATGACTTAGTGACTAACAACAGCAGCACAACGTTGTTAACTTACTGACTTACTTTACTATACAGTATAGTACCTACCTTTCAAACTTTGTGAATGTGGGTTCTTACTTAATAGATATGGAAACAAACATCAGAATATGATAGATGTCTCTTGATTATCTGAATAAGAATTCTGGCCCTCCCACTATGATTTGGAGAATCAAACTACATTTTGAGAGACAAAGAGAGAAGATTGGAGTATGAAGATGGTGTTAACACTCCTAAAATGCTTTTATAGGCAGGACTATTGTCATATATTTTAATCAGAGGCATACTTAATATTAAAAAAGTAATGCATAGTGGTGACTTTGTTGAGGGAAGAAAAAAAAGTCCTAATCCTTGATGCTGAAATTAACCAATTTCTAAACCTTATGCAAATTATTTAATCTGTTTAAAATTTCATTTTTTTCAATTTAAAATTTTCATGATTTAAAATAGCACCTGTAATAATTGAAAGTCAAATTAATTTTTAAATTATACCTGTGTCTTCTGGTAAGGAAATGGAATCAAGAGTATATGTCAAAAGGAACTTTGTTAATGCTAATATGTTAAATATCAGTTTATTCTTCGTATTTCATCTTAGCTAGATAGTTTTGACTATTTTGTTGTATTTTGACAAATCAATTACATGAGTTTTATGCTATCTAAATTGTTTTGTCATTTCTTTAAAATATATCTAAATTTTTAAGAATATGTAAACTAATAATTAAAAATCCTCAAAGTAACACCAAGATTGTATTTGGCTAGGTTCACTTAATTAAATTATTTATATAATTATATAATGCATCCCCTAAAATATATAATTTTGTTAAATTATTTTTAAATTTTGGGAAAACATGTTCCTTTTGAAAACAATGAATCCTATATATTTTACATATTTTGGCTAACTCAATCTTTGCTTTTAGGAATAATCAAAGTTTAAAAACTGTTTCTACATGTACAAAATCACTCTGTCAAATAAAAACAGCTTTTAATCAGCTCTGTACTTTCACAAAGGCCTGGAGATATTTTTAAACATTTGAGAATAAAAATTGGGGAGTAGGCAAAGGTTTTTGAAGTTCTTATGGGACAGTTTTCCAGTTCTCTAGGTGAACTTCCTACATCCCAAAATCCAGAGGCAGAAGATTGACAAATAAACAGGACAAAAGTACCCATACCCGTTCTTTGTACAGAACAGTTTGCATCGCTTGAAAGATCCACACCAGGCATCTTGAAACTTGATCATGTAAGTTAACAATGGGAATAAATTGATAATCAACTCTACCATATTCATACTACACACAAGAATCCAAGGTCCTAAAAAAGCATATGGTTTTCGTAAAGTCACACACGTTGTTGATGGAAAACTAGGATTAGAATATGTTTCCTTTTCACAATATTCTGTGATTAAAAAGATTTAAAGTAAAAATGGCTGAAATAGTCAGACTTTCTATAATATGGGTGGTAGATTCAGAGAACTGACCTAAAGAATTACTGTGTTGTTGTTTTAGTTGCTAAGTCATCTGACTCTTTGTGACCCCGTGACCCCATGAACTGTAGTCTTCTCTCCAGGCTCCTCTCTCCAGGGATTTCCCAGGCAAGAGTACCAGAGTAGATTGCCATTTCCTTCTCCAACATATCTTCCTGACCCAAGGATCAAACCCGGGTCTTCTGAATTGCAGGTCGATTCTTTACCAAGGAGCCACCAGGGAAGCTGGGCCTAAAAGATATATTTCAACAAATCAGTTGTCTATTAAAAACAAAAAACAAAACAAAAAAAACCTAGCCAATGATCCATTGAATAAAGCTTATATTGTAATTGCTGTTAAGTATTTCTAACTAGTCTCTGTTAACCACAATGAGCTACTACACAGCCTTGTGGGTAATTAGGGTGCTCCCAGGGAAAGGGACTTACTTTTATTTTCTGACTGTGCAGGGCCACATTGTATCCTAAATGGTGCATAGAGCGATGAGGCAGGCACATTGTCACAATCAATCTTGACATGTCAGGTAGCCGCTGGCAGCTCATGACACATTGGAAAAGTTCAGCGATTCAAGTACAAAGACTGGAGGGAAAAAAGTCAACAAAACCCCCTGAAACGTGCACTTGTTTCTCCTGACCAGTACATTTTGGTTCCAGAAACAGTATGTGGCACATAATTATCCTTGTCAACATAGATTCATCAAGCTCACGGAAAATATATGGACAATGGAGACAGAGATTTCTTTTCTGCCTATCCACATGGCATTGATTTGCCCAGAGAAAATATTTACAGTTATATTTGTGTATATATAAGATGCATGTATATACATTCAAAACGTGCATAGAATATGAATTTATATATACATATATATGAGGATATAAACATACATGCATTTAAACCCACATATATGCATCGAATAATCTGCAGGTACCTGGACCTGCGATTCTTCAGAATTCTCTGATCACACAGGAAACTTTCTCATCCGGACCTAATAGTGCTTGACAGTGGGATGCAAGTGTGAGCTGCATTCATCCTGACACAGCACTGACCTAATGGCTTACTTTGCTGCGATTTCCTGCTTTTTCGTTGTTCAAATGAAAATAAATTTCAATATTCCGCTTGTTTGAAAAAAAATCGGATATCGCATTCCAGACTGCTGTTAGAAGCTTTTCCACCTATAAATTACTGGGCTATCACTTCACCGAATCTGGTGAGCTGTGGCTATTCTTAGCACTCTGCACTTCTTCCCAGACTTCTTTTGGTGGCATTGCTGTTACAGACCCATTAGAGGGAAAGGAACTGCTGTCACTGCACGATGTCGGTGATGGATACTAGGAATCCGATTGCTAAAAGCATACATATTTAATGAAGCAAGGCTAAACACAAGGTTATAATGTTTAATAGCCTAAAAAAGCCCAAAATATATGTGACAAATCGTCTCCCTGTCATTGAATGCTAGACCCCAAATTAGGAAAACATTCTTTGTGGGCACTAACTGTCTGTGACATTTTTCAGTCAATACAGCAAATAAAATTAGTTTTGTATTTGATTAAATTATTAATGCATGGCTGCATTATTAATATTTGAAGCAATTATACTTAACTTTATGTCTGAACGTATTATGTAAGTAAATTATTTCGAAGGACAAAGCATATTACACATAAAGCTCTCTGTAAAATTTACCATTTCTTAGTAATATTGGTATATTTGCAGGTTTTTTTCCTTTTTAGTTACAGTTTTACTTCCCCAAATACTGAAAATTTGACATCATCTATTTGTTCATATTATCCTTTTTGCATTAAAAATTACACATGAGAGGTAAAGAGAGCCATTAAAAATGTACGAGCCAGTGAAACTAACTAATGCTCTTGTTTTAAAAATTGCGCTAATTTTATTTAACATTAAATACACGTGTTTTTTAAATAAATAGCATTGCATTTTGCAGCTTGAGTTATTGTATCTACAATTTGCACTTATTTCTAATTATTTCAAATTTCAAATTAGTTGTTATATCATAGCCTTGAATATGACTTTGCAAAAATTTCTGATGTCATCCTGATGAACCAGAACTGACTTTTTTAAATTTATCTGTGCATCCAGCATGTAGGGAAAATTCAGGATAACATATTTAATGTCTAGAGGGATTTCTTTCCTCAAAGTAAGTTCCAGATGATGGCTCAGTGTGGATTGTTGACTTGTCATGCCAGGTCATGATGGTGAGGCACTGCTCACCACCCATGACCAGGGCAACACTGAGCATTCCCTACACGGTCATGACTCAGTGGTCAATTCTGGCACAACCATTGCTGACTTTGCTGGCCTGGGCATCACTAACCATCTTTTGCAAGACATAACCAACCATCGGTAAAATACCATCACTAACCTTTCCTTTTCATGGGCATCAGTGACCTTAGCAACCCTTTGAAACAGGGAACAGTCTCCAAAAGTTAAAATAAAGTACTCTTAGTCTCACAGCTCAGAAGTAGCAAAACAAACATTTAATAATAATTCATTTTTTAAAATTAAGAAATCTGGAATTCGTAACCACAATAAAAATAGCTTAGTCCAGAGTATACAGTGATAAACTGGCATATACCAAAAGTTTACATCCATCAAAGGTCTGAGATATGTAGCTGTGAATGGAGATTCTTTTGAGACTTACTATGTAAATCAGTTGATTTCCTTGTGTTGACATTAATGCTAATGCTTTTTCTCTTTTATAACCAAAGTGTAATTGCATACCCTCAATTATAATTTTCGGAGATAACTCTGACCTTGCACAACATGTCCAGGACTGTGTTCTCTCTAGATGGCATTTGAGATAAATGAAGGAAAGCGAGAATCCACAGACAGGTCATTTGTTTAAAGAGAAAAAAAATTAATAAAAATAATTTGTCATTGTAATTTATTTCAATTTCCAGTGTATACATTTTTAAAGCATAGTTAGATTTTACAGTGTGATAAGATCCACATTCAGTTAATCATTGCCTTCTTCATAGCCTTAAAATCCAGAAAATTTTGTTTTCAATCTTTTTACATGTCACCATTTTTCACTTAGATTACATCCACAGGCAAAGAAGATTCAGAAGTAAAAAAATGAAAAGAAAGAAATGAAATGCCAACAAACAGGTTATCAAATGATTATGATGTAGGAAATGATCTCAAGAGTCATTTGTAACTGAGTAAAATATCACAATAAGAAGCACTATAAATTATATCGCTAGAATTTTAAAAAATGGAAACTGAATGTAATTGTAGATGGCTATCTGTTAATACATTCTCATACATGCTGTCCAACCACTTAGTTACTTCATTTTTGCTACTATTCTCTAGTTAGTTACGAGCTAAAGTTGTTATCACTTCTTTAAAGCCCTTCCCCCTCGTCCTCTCACCTTAAATATGAGTTAAAAACAGTTTCTCATGGAATTAGACAGGAACCAGCCCTCCTAAACAAATGGTTTCATTTTGAAATTACACTACAGAAAACACTGTTTTACATTATGCAAACACATTTTCCCCGATGATTTTTATAGGACCGCATCTGTAAGCTTTACTCTTCAAAACAACCAGAGGAGAATTACAGTTATCAGTTCAATTCAGTTGCTCAGTCGTGTCCGACTCTTTGCGATCCCATGAATCTCAGCACGCCAGGCCTCCCCGTCCATCACCATCTCCCGGAGTTCACTCAGACTCATGGCCATCGAGTCTGTAATGCCATCCAGCCATCTCATCCTCAGTCGTCCCCTTCTTCTCCTGCCCCCAATCCCTCCCAGCATCAAAGTCTTTTCCAATGAATCAACTCTTCACATGAGGTGGCCAAAGTGTTGGAGTTTCAGCTTTATCATCATTTCCTTCCAAAGAAATCCCAGGGTTGATCTCCTTCAGAATGGACTGGTTGGATCTCCTTGCAGTCCAAGGGACTCTCAAGAGTCTTCTCCAACACCACAGTTCAAAAGCATCAATTCTTTGGCGCTCAGCCTTCTTCACAGTCCAACTCTCACATCCACACATGACCACAGGAAAAACCATAGCCTTGACTAGACAGGCCTTAGTCAGCAAAGTAATGTCTCTGCTTTTGAACATATTCTCTGGGTTGGTCATAACTTCTCTTCCAAGGTGTAAGTGTCTTTTAATTTCATGGCTGCAGTCACCATCTGCAGTGATCTTGGAGCCCCCCCAAAATAAAGTCTGACACTGTTTCTACTGTTTCCCCATCTATTTCCCATGAAGTGATAGGACCAGGTGCCATGATCTTCGTTTTCTGAATGTTGAGATTTAAGCCAACTTTTTTGCTATCCTCTTTCACTTTCATCAAGAGGCTTTTTAGCTCCTCTTCACTTTCTGCCATAAGGGTGGTGTCATCTGCATATCTGAGGTTATTGATATTTATCCTGGCAATCTTGATTCCAGCTTGTGTTTCTTCCAGTCCAGCGTGTCTCATGATGTACTCTGCATAGAAGTTAAATAAGCAGGGTGACAATAGACAGCCCTGATGTACTCCTTTTCCCATTTGGAACCAGTCTGTTGTTCCATGTCCAGTTCTAACTGTTGCTTCCTGACCTGCATACAGATAAATGACTGAACTGCTTACTGAAGTTGAGAAGGCATGACATATTCTCAGATGGACTTGATGTCTAAACATCAAGTTCATCCATTCTCATTTTGAACAACAACTTTCACATGTATATAGGTCAGAACCTGGTACATGGCAAAGTCTTGGTCCAAACTCACTCTTTTCTCTTTCTTATGGGGCTTCCCTGATGGCTCAGCGGAGAGTCCCTCTACACTGCAGGAGATACAGGAGACCCAGATTCAGTCCCTGGCTTGGGAAGATCTCCTGGAGGAGGAAATGGCAACCTATTACAGTACTCTTGCCTGGAGTGTCCCGTGGACAGAAGAGCCTGGCAGGCTGTAGTTCATAGGGTCACAAAGAGTTGGACATGACCAAGTGACTAAGCATGCGCACAAGCTTTTTTAAAAACTCCTTCTCTTAATTTTCCTCTTCTTTGTATAGTATCACTTCTTTCTGGGGACTCCCACAAGCCTCTGCTTCCAAATTGGTCAAAAAATGAAGCATGAAAAAGAGATGGGACTAGATAGAGGGATCTCATGCTTAAAGCAGGGAAAGTAAATAAAGCCATGGAAGTAATTAAAAGTATATTATATATATACTGTATTATTATATATATTACATGTTATATTATTATATTTATGTATTATATATTCTATTATATATATTATTGTTGTGTTTTAATATACATAATATAATATAATATACATATTATATATATATATACTTTCTCCTTGATCTGATCAGTTCCCCAAGCTTGGAATTCGCTTTCCCTTCCAAGCTCCTGACACAGCAGACATTCAAAGCCCTTATCTATGTTTAAACCACTAGAAGGAAGGAGGTAATTGACATGCAATGAGTTCACTCAGTTTATAATGTTTTTGCAAATAAATTACCTAAATTGATCAATGTCTAAAAACTCAATCTGATTGAGAAAAATTCTCTTACTTTATTTCCATACAAACAGGAGTTCAGTATTGACTTGTAAGACTACTTATAAAAAGCCTAGTATGAGTCAACACCATGCATAGTCCACCTGTTCTAAATGTATGGATCGGTCAGTGAGCCAAGGAAAGTAGCTTTGCTCCCAGAATTCACCTCCCAAAAAGGGAAGCAAGGCAATCACACACACACATACAACAGGGACAGTGATGTGTTTGTTCTAGAAAAAGGCAACAAAATAAAGTAGGGGAAAGGAACAGGGACTGTGTCTATTGGGATGGTAGCGATAGAATAATTAGCATGGTGAATAAAATCCTCCCTGAAAAGGAGATAGTTGAGCAGAGACTACAGGAAGGGGGAAAATGAGCCATGTGGCTAAGTGGTGAGAAAGTCAGCAGACAGATGGTCGATGGACAGCAAGGAGGTCACTGTGGCTGAGGCCAACTGAGAGTGGAGGAAACTAGAAAAAGAGGTAGAAATATTACTCAATCATGAAAAAGCATGCAATCATGCCATTTCCAGCAACAGGGATGGAGCTGGAGATCATCATACTAAGTAAGTCAGACTGAGAAAGCCGAATATGATATTACTCACATTTGGAACCAAAAAAAAAAAAAAGGAAAAAAGAAAGAAAAGAAAATGATGCAAATGAACTTAACTGCAAAGCAGAAACAGACTCATAGACTTAGAAAACAAATTTATGGTTACCAAAGGGGCAAGGAGATGGGGGGCACCCAGAGGGACAAATTGGGAGTTTGGATTTAGCATATATATATATATATATACACACACACACACACATATATATATATATTACTATACATAAAGTAAATAACCAACAAGGACTTACTGTATATCACAGGGAACTATAGTCAATATTTTGTAAGAGAAAAGAATTTGAAAAAGAATATTATATGTATATATATATATATATATACACACACACACATATGTAACCAAATCACTTTTCTGAACATTTGAATCTAACACAGTGTTGTTAATCAACCATACTTCAATAAAAAATAAAAATTAAAAAAAAAAAAACAACAAGAAACAAAACAACAACAAAAAAGGAGTGGAATCTCCACGTAATACTGGAGTTGTATGGAGGAGGAAGGAATTGACAATGATCTAGTTTTCAGAGAAATCTGAGCAGAGAAATTGGGATCAGAGCCATCTTTGAAGGGTGAATAATATTTTTAAGAAAGTAAAAGAGAATATTAAGAGAATCATGAAGAAAGTCACGTTTCAGTTAGGAGAAAACCTGACCTCCATGTAATACTACGTTGAGTTTAATAGGAAATAGCTCTCCAAGGTAGGAGGTAAAGTTATCACGTTAAAAGTTCTTGACTTGACTTAAGTTAAAAGTTCTTTAACTTATTACGTTAAAAGTTCTTCCCTAGTCAGTGGAAAATATCAGAGAATTTTGAATAAGGGAGAGACTGATTTGCTTCAGGGAAAGGTTGAGTAATTTTGGACCAGGAAGAGTATGAACATTGAGTTTTTAGTAGTTGATAGGCAGGAGCAAATACAGAGGAAAAGATGCACATGGGGATGATTTGTTATTAGATGGGAGTGCTGATGAGGATTTTCCCTTTTATCACACCCCCCATGCATCACAAGGTGTTCTTTAGACTCTTAAAAAATTGCAGTATAGAGGTAGCTAAGATGGCAGAGGAATAGGACAGGGAGACCACTTTCTCCCTCACAAATTCCTCAAAAGAACATTTCAACGCTGAGCAAACTCCACAAAACAACTTCTGAATGCTGGCAGAGGACATCAGGCACCCAGAAAAGCAGATCATTGTCTTCAAAAACAGGTAGGAAAAAATATAAAAGATGAAAAAAGAGACAAAGGAGGTGGGGAGGGAGCTCCATCCCGGGAAGGGAAGCCGGTCCCGGGAAGGGAATTTTAAGAAGGGAGGTTTTCAAACACCAGGAAACACTCTCCCTGCCGAGTCTGTGGCAAGACTTGGAAGAACAGAGGGCAACATAACAGGAAGGAAAAATAAATAAATAATCAAAACCAACAGATTACAAGCCCAACAGTAACTCCCCCAGCAGAAAAGCAGCACAGACGCCTGCATCCACCACTAACAAGTCGGGGCAGGGCAGGGAGGCGCGGGAGGTGAGGGCTGCAGTGCTTTGTAAGAATCAGGCAGGAATGCCCTGCACGTAACTAGAACGAACTAACTTGGGCTAGCAAACTAGACTGTGGGATAGCTACCACGTGAAAAGCTCGAACATAAGACACCGCCAGGACCGCACACAGAACAAAGGACAGAATGGAAATAGCTGGCTGCAGCCCATCCCCCGCGGGGGACAGGCAGCCAGAGCCGTAAGGGCTGGAAAGGGGCAATCGCAGCCCTGGAGAGACTTTACCTACCAAACTGCAAGCAGGCTTCTTTGCTAAGACTTCTGGGGTTGCTGGACAGTCACCATCTGCCTCACAAGGGGCGCCAGCGGTCCACCCAGAAAGCTGAGCAGCAGAGACAGGAAAGACGACAAGTCACAGAGACCGCGCTCGCCAAACACCTGAGCTATTCACACCTGGGAAGGGCACAAAACGCAGTCCCAACGGAATCTGCGCCTCTGAGGGCTACCTGAGCGCCTAACCTGAGTGGCTTAGACTGGGGAGGTGCATGCAGCCTAGGGCCGGCCTCAGACGGTTCCCGGCTGAGCATCGTAGAGCCGGAGCAGTTTGTGTGCCATGAGCAGGGACAGGCCCAGCGGGGCTGAGACACTGTGCACACGACAGTGCTATTTGTTTGCAGCATCCCTCCCTCCCCACAGCGCGACTGAACAAGTGAACCTAAAAAAAAAAAAAAAGTGTCCACCACCGCCCCCCGCCCCCACCCCGTGTCAGGATGGAAATCAGACACTGAAGAGACCAGCAAACAGAAGAAGTTAAACAGAGGGAACAGCCTTGGAAGTGACCCCACACTGCCCACAACACCTGAGAAAGGGCTAGATATATCTTTACTATTTTTACAATCATTCCTTTTTTTTTTCTTTTTTCTTTTCTTTTTTTTTTTGTTTTGTGTTGATGCTGTTGTGGGGTTGTTTTTTCTTCTTTTCTTTTTCTTCTTCTTCTTTTTTGTTTTTTCTAACTTTTTAAAATTGTTAAGTCCTCTATTTCTCCTCTAATTTTTATTTCTATAACCTACTATTACTTTTCAAAAAAAAAAAAAGACTATTTTTTAAAGCAAACACCATATATAGTCTTTGTGTGGTTGTTGTTGGTGTTTTTTTTAATAATTCTTGTGGCTTTGTTTTCTTTTTTTTTTTTTCTTTTTTCCTTCTTCTTTTCTTTAATATTGTATTTTTTAAAATCCAACCTCTACTCTAGATTTTTAACCTTTGCTTTTTGTTTTTTGTTGTCAATTTTGTACATTAAAAAACCCAAACTTCACTACCCAATTTTACCTGAGAGAGAGATTACCGACTTGACCACTCTTTCCTCCTTTGGACACTTCTTTTTCTTCACCAGGTGGCCTCTGTCTCTTTCCTCACCCATCTCTTCTCTATCCAACTCTGTGAATCTCTGTGTGTTCCAGATGGTGGAGAACTCCTAAGGAACTGGTTACTGGATGGATTTGTCTCTCTCCTTTTCATTTCCCTCTTTTATCCTCCTGGCCATCTCTGTCTACTTCCTCCCTCTCCTCTTCCCTGTATAACTCCATGAATACCTCTGAGTGGTCCAGACTGTGGAGTGCACATAAGGAAGTGATTACTGGCTAGCTTGCTCTCTCCTCTTTTGATCTCACCACATCTCATTCCAGTCACCTCTAACTACCCCCTCCTTCTTCTCCTCTCCATGTAACTCAGTGAACCTCTCTGGGTTTCCCTCAATGTGGAGAAACTTTTCATCTTTAACCTAGATGTTTTATCATTGGTGCTGTATAGATGGAGAAGTCTAGAGGCTACTGTAATAATAAAACTGAAAACCAGAAGCAGGAGCCTTAAGTCCAAAGCCTGAGAACATCAGAGAACTCCTGAATTCAGGGAACATTAATCAATAGGAGCTCATCAAATGCCTCCATACCTACACTGAAACCAAGCTCCACCCAAGGGCCAACAAGTTCCAGAGCAAGACATACCATGCAAATTCTCCAGCAACACAGGAACACACACCTGAGCTTCAACATACAGGCAGCTCAAAGTTACCACAAAACCATTGACGTCTCATAACCCATTACTGGTCACTCCATTGTACTCCAGAGAGACGAAACCCAGCTCCACCCACCAGAACTCCAACACAAGCCTCCCTAACCAGGAAACCTTGACAAGCCACTGATACAACCCCACCCACAGTGAGGAAGCTCCATAATAAAGAGAACTCCACAAATTCCCAGAATATAGAAAGGCCACCCCAAACGCAGCAATATAACCAAGATGAAGACAGAGAAATACTCAGCAGGTAAAGGAACAGGAGAAATGCCCACCAAACCAAACAAAAGAGGAAGAGATAGGGAATCTACCTGAGAAAGAATTCTGAATATTGATAGTGAAAATGATCCAAAATCTTGAAATCAAAATGGAATCACAGATAAATAGCCTGGAGACAAGGATTGAGAAGATGCAAGAAAGGTTTAACAAGGACCTAGAAGAAATAAAAAAGAGTCAATATATAATGAATAATGCAATAAATGAGATCAGAAACACTCTGGAGGCAACAAATAGTAGAATAACGGAGGCAGAAGATAGGATTAGTGAAATAGAAGATAGAATGGTAGAAATAAATGAATCAGAGAGGAAAAAGAAAAACGAATTAAAAGAAATGAGGACAATCTCAGAGACCTCCAGGACAATATGAAACACTCCAACATTCAAATTATAGGAGTCCCAGAAGAAGAAGACAAAAAGAAAGACCATGAGAAAATCCTTGAGGAGATAATAGTTGAAAACTTCCCTAAAATGGGGAAGGAAATAATCACCCAAGTCCAAGAAACCCAGAGAGTTCCAAATAGGATAAACCCAAGGCAAAACACCCCCAAGACACATATTAATCAAATTAACAAAGTTCAAACACAAAGAACAAACATTAAAAGCAGAAAGGGAAAAACAGCAAATAATACACAAGGGGAATCCCATAAGGATAACAGCTGATCTTTCAATAGAAACTCTTCAGGCCAGGAGGGAATGGCAAGACATACTTAAAGTGATGAAAGAAAATAACCTACAGCCCAGATTACTGTACCTAGCAAGGATCTCATTCAAATACGAAGGAGAAATTAAAAGCTTTACAGACAAGCAAAAGCTGAGAGAATTCAGCAAATACTAAAGGATATTCTCTAGACAGGAAACACAAAAAGGGTGTATAAACCCGAACCCAAAACAATAAAGTAAATGGTAACAGGATCATACTTATCAATAATTACCTTAAATGTAAATGGGTTGAATGCCCCAACCAAAAGGCAAAGACTGGCTGAATGGATACAAAAAATATATTCCATGCAAATAGAGACCAAAAGAAAGCAGGAGTGGCAATACTCATATCCGATAAAATAGACTTTAGAACAAAGGCTGTGAAAAGAGACAAAGAAGGCCACTACATAATGATCAAAGGATCAATCCAAGAAGAAGATATAACAATTATAAATATATATGCATCCAATATAGGAGCACTGGAATATGTAAGACAAATGCTAACAAGTATGAAAGGGGAAATTAACAATAACACAATAATAGTGGGAGACTTTAATACCCCACTCACACCTATAGACAGATCAACTAAACAGAAAATTAACAAAGAAACGCAAGCTTTAAATGATACAATAGACCAGTTAGACCTAATTGATATCTATAGGACATTTCACCACAAAACAATGAATTTCACCTTTTTCTCAAGTGCTCATGGAACCTTCTCCAGGATAGATCACATCCTGGGCCATAAATCTAACCTTGATAAATTTTAAAAAATCGAAATCATTCCAAGCATCTTTTCTGACCATAATGCATTAAGATTAGCTCTCAATTACAGGAGAAAAACTATTAAAAATTCCAACATATGGAGGCTGAATAACACACTTCTGAATAACCAACAAATCACAGAAGAAATCAAAAAAGAAATCAAAATATGCATATAAACTAATGAAAATGAAAACACAACAACCCAAAACCTGTGGGACACTATAAAAGCAGTGCTAAGAGGAAAGTTCATAGCAATACAGGCATACCTCAAGAAACAAGAAAAAAGTCAAATAAATAACCTAACTCTATACCTAAAGCAACTAGAAAAGGAAGAAATGGAGAACCCCAGAGTTAGTAGAAGGAAAGAAATCTTAAAAATTAGGGCAGAAATAAGTGCAAAAGAAACAAAAGAGATCATAGCAAAAATCAACAAAGCCAAAAGCTGGTTCTTTGAAAAGATAAATAAAATTGACAAACCATTAGCCAGACTCATCAAGAAACAAAGGGAGAAAAATCAAATCAATAAAATTAGAAATGAAAATGGAGAGATCACAACAGACAACACAGAAATACAAAGGATCATAAGAGACTACTATCAGTAATTATATGCCAATAAAATGGACAACGTGGAAGAAATGGACAATTTCTTAGAAAAGTACAACTTTCCAAAACTGAACCTGGAAGAAACAGAAAATCTTAACAGACCCATCACAAGCACGGAAATTGAAACTGTAATCAGAAGTCTTCCAGCAAACAAAAGCCCAGGTCCAGACGGCTTCACAGCTGAATTCTACCAAAAATTTCGAGAAGAGCTAACACCTATCCTACTCAAACTCTTCCAGAAAATTGCAGAGGAAGGTAAACTTCCAAACTCATTCTATGAGGCCGCCATCACCCTAATACCAAAACCTGACAAAGATGCTACAAAAAAAGAAAACTACAGGCCAATATCACTGATGAACATAGATGCAAAAATCCTCAACCAAATTCTAGCAATCAGAATCCAACAACACATTAAAAAGATCATACACCATGACCAAGTGGGCTTTATCCCAGGGGTGCAGGGATTCTTCAATATCTGCAAATCAATCAATGTAATTCACCACATTAACAAATTGAAAAATAAAAGTCATATGATTATCTCAATAGATGCAGAGAAGGCCTTTGACAAAATTCAACATCCATTTATGATAAAAACTCTCCAGAAAGCAGGAATAGAAGGAACATACCTCAACATAATAAAAGCTATATATGACAAACCCACAGCAAACATTATCCTCACTGGTGAAAAATTGAAAGCATTTCCCCTAAAGTCAGGAACAAGACAAGGGTGCCCACTTTCACCACTACTATTCAACATAGTTCTGGAAGTTTTGGCTACAGTGATCAGAGCAGAAAAAGAAATAAAAGGGATCCAAATTGGAAAAGAAGAAGTAAAACTCTCACTGTTTGCAGATGACATGATCATCTACATAGAAAACCCTAAAGACTCCACCAGAAAATTACTAGAGCTAATCAATAAATATAGTAAAGTTGCAGGATATAAAATCAACACACAGAAATCCCTTGCATTCCTATACACTAATAATGAGAAAGTAGAAAAATAAATTAAGGAAACAATTCCATTCACCATTGCAATGAAAAGAATAAAATACTTAGGAATATATCTACCTAAAGAAACTAAAGACCTATATATATAGAAAATTATAAAACACTGATGAAAGAAATCAAAGAGGACACTAATAAATGGAGAAATATACCATGTTCATGGATCAGAAGAATCAATATAGTGAAAATGAGTATACTACCCAAAGCAATCTACAAATTCAATGCAATCCGTATCAAGCTACCAGCAATATTTTTCACAGAACAAGAACAAATAATTTCAAGATTTGTATGGAAATACAAAAAACCTCAACTAGCCAAAGCAATCTTGAGAAAGAAGAATGGAACTGCAAGAATCAACTTGCCTGACTTCAGGCTCTACTACAAAGCCGCAGTCATCAAGACAGTATGGTACTGGCACAAAGACAGAAATATAGATCAATGGAACAACATAGAAAGCCCAGAGATAAATCCACACACATATGGACACCTTATCTTTGACAAAGGAGGCAAGAATATACAATGGAGTAAAGACAATCTCTTTAACAAGTGGTCCTGGGAAAACTGGTCAACCACTTGTAAAAGAATGAAACTAGATCACTTTCTAACACAACACACAAAAATAAACTCAAAATGGATTAAAGATCTAAATGTAAGACCAGAAACTATAAACCTCCCAGAGGAGAACATAGGCAAAACACTCTCTGACATAAATCACAGCAGGATCCTCTATGATCCACCCCCCAGAATTCTGGAAATAAAGGCAAAAATAAACAAATTGGATCTAATTAAAATTAAAAGCTTCTGCACAACAAAGGAAAATATAAGCAAGGTGAAAAGATAGCCTACTGAATGGGAGAAAATAATAGCAAATGAAGCAACTGACAAACAACTAATCTCAAAAATATACAAGCAACTTATGCAGCTCAATTCCAGAAAAATAAACGACCTAATGAAAAAATGGGCCAAAGAACTAAATAGACATTTCTCCAAAGAAGACATTCGGATGGCTAACAAACACATGAAAAGATGCTCAACATCACTCATTATTAGAGAAATGCAAATCAAAATCACAATGAGGTACCACTTCACACCAGTCAGAATGGCTGCGATCCAAAAATCTGCAAGCAATAAATGCTGGAGAGGGTGTGGAGAAAAGGGAACCCTCCTACACTGTCGGTGGGAATGCAAACTAGTACAGCCACTATGGAGAACAGTGTGGAGATTCCTTAAAAAATTGCAAATAGAACTACCTTATGACCCAGCAATCCCACCGCTGGGCATACACACCAAGGAAACCAGAATGGAAAGAGACACATGCACCCCAATGTTCATCGCAGCACTGTTTATAATAGCCAGGACATGGAAACAACCTAGATGTCCATCAGAAGATGAATGGATAAGAAAGCTGTGGTACATATACACAATGGAGTATTACTCAGCCATTAAAAAGAATACATTTGATCAGTTCTGATGAGATGGATGAAACTGGAGCCAATTATACAGAGTGAAGTGATCCAGAAAGAAAAACACCAATACAGTATACTAACACATATATATGGAATTTAGAAAGATGGCAATGATGATCTTGTATGCAAGACAGCAAAAGAGACACAGAAGTGTAGAGCAGACTTTTGGACTAGGAGGGAGAGGGAGAGGGTGGGATGATTTGGGAGAATGGCATTGAAACATGTATACTATCATGTAAGAAACGAATCGCCAGTCTATGTCCGATGCAGGATACAGGATGCTTCGGGCTGGTGCATGGGGATGACCCAGAGAGATGTTGTGGGGAGGGGGGTTCATGTTTGGGAATGCATGTACACCCATAGTGGATTCATGTCAATGTATGGCAAAACCAATACACGATTGTAAAGTAAAATAAAGTAAAAATAAAAATAAAAAAATTGAGGTATAGCTGCTCTATGATGTTGTGTTAGATTCTGCTGTACGACAAAGAGAATCAACTGTATATATACGTATATCTGCTCCCTCCTGAACCTCCCAGCCCTCCATCCCACCCCTCTAGGCTGTCGCAGGGCACTGAGCTGAGCTCCCGTGCTAATCAGCAGCCTCCCGCTAGCTTCCTGTTGCACCCATGGCGGTGTGTATATGTCAGCCCTCATCTCCTAGTTGGTCCACTGTATCCCTCCATGTCTACCTGTCCATTCTCTGCATCTGCATCTCTATCCCCGCTCTGCAAAGAAAGGGCTTCTGTACCATTTTTTTAGATTCCATATATATGTGTTCATATGTGAGATGTGTTTTTCTCTTTCTGACTTACTTCACTCCATATGATAGACTCCGGGGGTGAACCAGCTTCAAAGAGTTTGCAAATCTCCTCATCTTTTTCTCTCCCGCTTATTTTGCACTGACGTTTCTTAGTTAGCTAGCACAACTCTGCCATGTTTCTCAGGTCTGTCCCCCTGTCTCCATCCCCCCGAGCTACCCCACAGAGACGATACTGCCTTCTTGATTGGACACTTGGATGAATTTCTAGTTAATTTCCTACCATCAAGACTATCAACACATGCAAAAAAGCTTTTCAATATGGCTCAATATTCCTTCATAGTCTCACATCTTGTTGTTTCTTAGACCTGTCCTCCAGATTTAAGGTTAGATGAATATCACATTTCAATGTTCAATCTCTTTCTTTTTGCTTATGTTCTCACTGCCTTCTCTCCCAACCAGAGAATTATGTATGTGTGTGTTTGTGTGTGTATAATTGTACACCCCCTTATGCCAGAAAGTGAAGAGGGACTAAAAAGCCTCTTGATGAAAGTGAAAGAGGAGAGTGAAAAAGTTGGCTTAAAGCTCAACGTTCAGAAAACGAAGATCATGGCATCTGGTCCCATCACTTCATGGGAAATAGACGGGGAAACAGTGGAAACAGTGTCAGACTTTATTTTTGGGGGCTCCAAAATTACTGCATATTGTGATTGCAGCCATGAAATTAAAAGACACTTACTCCTTGAAAGAAAATTTATGACCAACCTAGATAGCATATTCAAAAGCAGAGACATTACTTTGCCGACTAAGGTCTGTCTAGTCAAGGCTATGGTTTTTCCAATAGTCATATATGGATGTGAGAGTTGGACTGTGAAGAAGGCTGAGCGCCAAAGAATTGATACTTTTGAACTGTGGTGTTGGAGAAGACTCTTGAGAGTCCCTTGGATTGCAAGGAGATCCAACCAATCCATTCTGAAGGAGATCAACCCTGGGATTTCTTTGGAAGGAATGATGCTAAAGCTGAAGCTCCAGTACTTTGGCCACCCATGCGAAGAGTTGACTCATTGGAAAAGACTGTGATGCTGGGAGGGATTGGGGGCAGGAGGAGAAGGGGACGACCGAGGATGAGATGGCTGGATGGCATCACTGACTAGATGGCCGTGAGTCTGAGTGAACTCCGGGAGTTGGTGATGGAGAGGGAGGCCTGGCAAAGAGTCGGATGCGACTGAACTGAACTGATAATTGTACACATAGGTGTGCACACACACAAACTCACATCCTTCCCTTTCTTCCAGTAGTCCCATTTTGGAAAAGAAAAAAAAAATTTATACAATGAATTATTATATAAGTTACGTAGACTAGCATAATCAAATGGTGTGTTCCAATTACTCAGCTTCTACGATCCTCAAGTCCCAATTGAGTTTTCACCTAAATCCCTGACAATTTCTCCTTACTGGGAATATTTTTATCACTTTCCAAACAACATAATGCCTCATCCATGAATATTTAAAATCACACCTCTGGCATAAGATTCTGTTAAAATAAAGCCACAATATCATTATACCTAAAAATGAGCAATATTCTCTTTATAACATAAATACTGTAGCTAGTGCTGAAATGTTGCAGGCAGTTTAAATTTTTTTAATTTGATTGAAACAGGGTTCAAGCAAGGTCCATTTATTATCATTGTTGGTAGTTAAATATTGCAATATTTAACTTTTAATCTGTCAGTTTCTTATCCCTGAATTTTTATTTTCCTGCCATTTTATATTTTGAAGAAACCCCTACAGAGTTTCCCAGAGTCTGCTGACTGCCCCTTCATCATGTCGTCTACCATGCTTTCTATCTCCTCTGTCTTCTGTACGTTGGTAATTTTAGAAAGCCTTGATCATGTTCAAGTTCAGTTGTGTTTGGTCAGAAACGCTTCACTAATAATGCAGATTCACACATGCGTCACATAATGTCAGTTTGTCTTTATTTCTGTGATGTTACCAGCCATTGGTAACCGCTGACTCCTGAACAGGGTAACTTATAAAAAACAAAAACAAACAAACAAAAAAAACACAGGGTAAATGTTTGGCTCCATCCTTTTAAAAAAAGAAAAAGAAAAGTTTTTAGACAAATGACTCAGTTGTTCTAAGAGTTCTGGTCCTAGTGCTAGCAACACTCATTATTTTTCAGTTGGTCAATGTCCCAAGGCATTTCGTGTGGGCAGAGCCAGGATTTATTTTTTCTTTCCTTTTTTCTCTTAAGAGATAAACTACATCCTGAGTACACAGCTAGTTTTCATCTCCATTGAAATATAGAGTATTCTCTCAAAATTTTTCTCTCTTACGTATGTTTTGCTTTCTTCCACATCAAAATTCAAGTTTCTAATGACACATACATTTGTTTTTGCCTAAATAACAGGTACAACAGTCTCTAGGTAGCAATATGGAGCTTTGTTTGGAAGAAAGCCATTTATGAATCAGGGACCCTTAAAGATTTTACTTCTATCATTGAGGAGTTTATCTTTTAGAGTAGTTATTGCTTCATTAATACATATAATACCTAAATATCCTTTTGTAATACTCTGCGTAATAGTTTGGAGTATCTGTGGGTATTGTGAATAAATAACTTACAGTTCAACGTGACAATGAATTTGATGACTTGACCATCATTAGATACATATTGAGATCTTTGTGAAAGGTCAGATACAAAGGATTTTACATTACGTGACTAGAAAAATATTTTATCATAAGTATAAACAGGAAAGCTAGGGCACATAGCCACGTTGTAACATGATTTGATATCAGCTTCAGTTTCCTGGTGGAAGATTCCTTGATGAACAAGTAACTCAGATTGATCTGTTGTGGTCCATTGATATAAAGTAAATATATCAAGTTTAGAATGTTGGAGTAATGTTCAAATAGGTAAATATGCAGTGACTGTATGCTTACTTTCAGCGTCAAAGAACATAAGAGGTGAGGAAGAAAAGACTGGGTGGAAACATTGGAGGGATGTCCAGTTTAAATCATGAGAGAAAAATCAATAGAGGTGCAAAAGTAGTAATAAAAAGGAGAAGATAGCGTGATACTGAGGGCCCCACTGGATAAATGTTTCGAAAAGGAAATCATATGCTAAACTAGGCAGAGAAATTGAGGATAGCAATACCACTGAATTGAAAACTTAAGCCACTATTTGATATAGGTAAATGAGATTATCAGTATAGCAGATGTGAAGGAAGTAAGATTAGAGCATGCTCAAGGAAAGAATAGGAGTCGATGACTTTGAGATGGTGGTTGCAAAAAGAGAAGAGTGACAATATTCTAAGTAGCACTGCCGGTGAAAACAGATACCCTGACTCATTTGAAGATGCAGGCTTTGCCAAAGGTCTATGATGCAATTCATCCTTTACACCAACGACTTCAAGATAGTTGGTTGGACCGGGGATGGGAAACAAATGCAGAGAATCATAAGACAGGTAAGGGACTAGCGATGTGTGAGATGGCTGGGAAAATAAAAACGAACAAACAAAAAGGAGCTAACTGGACTTATTTTGGAAATGTGAGATAAGTAATGTCAATGAAATAAGACAGTGATGGAAGCTGAGCTTAAATGTCGCTGTAAGTCATGGAAGGGGAGGAGCCATCGGGGCTTGAAGAAACAAGGAAGTCAGTACATCCTGAGAGGGTTATTCAGGAAGTGAAACAATGGGATGACGAAGGATAAGAAAACGCTACAGCTCCCGACACAGAGATGGAGGGACTGGATGGTTTTGAAACAACCTCAGATCCTGACAGATTGCTTTTTCAAAACTTGCCAGTGGCTCTTTGCTGTTTTGTTTCATTTTAGCCAAAACAGCTTGGAAGAGTCTAATATCTTGTATGGTCCTGGTTGTAGCCATGGCAGAGCTCAATGACCCCAGTGGTCTGTATTCTTCAAGGGTGGATAAAGGCGGATGGTAGGCAGGGCAAGAGCAGGAAGCAAAGAAAAGAGGCACCAAGAGAAAGCATAGTAAACTCTGGCTTAGTGAGAATGATGAAGAGAAGGATGCTTCTGACATAGCTCCAGTTCCTTTCTGCTTCCCTGGAGAACAGCTACATCCTGAAGAGGGAGAAAACAGATGGCCTTGTTCTAAACCAGGATGAACAGCTCCCACTCATTCAACATATCCCCACATCCCTTTCCAGAGAGAGAAAATGATCTGCCCTTTTCTGGTCCTTTCTCAGTCCTCCTGGGAGTGAAAGCACTGCTCTGCAGTGTTGCCAATCCTTGAGTTAGAGAACGCCCAGCCTCCCGGAAGGCAGAGGGGTGAAGAATCCACCTGTCAATGCAGGAAACAGAAAAGACTTGGGTTCGATCCCTGGTTCAGGAAGACTCCCTGGAGAAGGAAATGGCAACCCACTCTAGTATCCCTGCTTGGGAAATTCCATAGACAGAGGAGACTGGTGGGCTACAGTCCACGGGACCTCAAAAAGCGGTACACAACTGGGCACGCAGACAAGCACAGCACACAAGGAACAGAACTGGGAGCCTCTGAACATGCATGGATCCATCCCCAGGATAGAAACTGTGACATGACAAGTCATGAGCTTAGCCACCTGAATGAATCAACGAGACCTCCTGCAGCTCGACATCTGGGAATTTCCATTATGTGATGGCATCCTCCATCCGGGCTCCGAGAGGAGAAGGAAAACCACTCCAAGAGGATGTTAAGTTCCCCCACCCCTGTCGAAGACGTCATTCATGTCTTACTTGTCCCTTTGGATTATCTAAAGGAACTCAAATTCCTTCCTGCTGATCTAATTTTCTGGAGCTGTAAACAGCCTTCCCATCACCAGAAATCGATTTTTTGAAGGTCTTCTAAGTGGCAGAGTTAATAACTGGATAACAGTGAGTTTTCTTATCCCTCTATAGGACTTCCCTGGTGGCTGAGCAGTAAAGAATACATCTGCCAATGCCAGAGACACGAGTTTGATCCCTGAGTCAGGAAGATCCCCTCGAGAAGGAAATGACAACCCACTCCAGTATTCTTGCCTGGACAACCCACTCCAGTATTCTTCATGGACACAGGACCCTGGAAGGCTACAGCCCATGAGGTTGCAAAGAGTTGGGCATGACTTAACGATTAAACAACAACAATAAAACCCCTCTAGGAATATTAGTTTCTAAAACATACTGGACATCGAGAAACATCCAGGTGAATTCGTAAGTGTCAGCAGAAGCCCTATTGCCACTATATGAATTATGGTATTTGTAAGAGGAAAGAAAAAAAAAAGCTTATTATACAAATCTGGCATGTCTTAACTATTTCATTTTCAATAGGAAAGCTACCAATTAATTCTAAAGTAACATCCCCCTTATTCTTGTCTTCAACAGTCAGACTTCTATTTAAACAGTCATCATAGAATTCCCTTGGTATGACTAGTCACTGTTGATATTCAGATAGCCATTGAAAACATTTTTCCCCTCATGGCACGATTATCTGATATAACAGCCAATAAGTAAAAGCACTTTCTCCAAAGTCCTCTTGGATTATATAGTAATGTTGTGTTTTGCAAATGATTTAATCCTTTAGGTTCCATGGATTATAAATAATGATGATTGTCCACTGATAATATGTTGCAAATTCACAGCAAGCACTTTAGGTTGAGGAAATACTAGCCCTGGAACAGAGTCTTCTGAATATTCTTGTGATGCTGGGAAAGATCAAGAACAAGAGAAAAGTGGGGGTAACAGGATGAGATGGTTGAATAGCTTCACCAACTCCATGGACATGAATTTGAGCATCTCCAGGAGGTGGTGAAGGATAGGAAAGCCTAGCGTGCTGCAGTCTACCGGGTCTCAAAGAGTCGGACGCTACTTAGCTACCAAAGAGTAACCGTGTATATCCTGTTTCCTATTCTGAAATGTAGTTGTTCCTTAATAGAAATAGTAAGCTTTCCTTGTACCTGTTCTAGATAATATGTAAAACATGTTACACACCCATTTGGACAATTTTAGGCATTAAATGGCTATTTCTGGAATTCTCTACTCTGACTATTTTATAGAGGTCAAAGTAATCATCTGAGCTATCATAAGTTAGTAAATACCTATGGTGAACACATACTTTATAGATGCTTGCTTTTATAAGCAAATAGCAAGTGATATTTATGTACAAAGACTTGATACTGGTAGAATATAAGGATCTTAACTGAAATGGAAGATCTCTGTGCTGGAATTCTAATTCTACCCTTCCAGTTTCACTCCACCCTTTTCCTGCCTGTGTTCTACTCTATGAAGCTCCCTCTGTGGGTAGAATCAACCCATCTTCCTCTTTCTTTGTCTTTTGATGGTGTCAGTCAATAGGCTGTAGGAAAAAATGCAGGCGACAGAAAACAGCCAGGATGCTTATTCTCCTGGTTTTGTCATCTTGCGCTTTGCTTATGGCCGCATCCTTCCACCAAAAGCACAACTTCTACTGGTCAGCATCCCAGCAGAACCCACAGCTCCTGATCTCTTGGGTCCAGCCGATGCTCTCCTAGCATTTTCAAACCTATAGCAGTGATGCCTCCTCGTTACTGATATAGGGGCTCTTATCATCCATGGTTAGCTAAATAGATGTGCCATTTCATTAAATTCTATTGGATCTCCTTAATTCCCCTCCTGAGAGCACATTGATTTCTTCCAGGACTTTGGTATAGACACTGTTTACTAGGAATGGCCTCAGGAAAAGGAAGCTCAGAGTGGCATTTTGTGGCTGGCTTACTCACGCAATTGATGAGTGCACTAATCGTCACCTTGACGACGGGACATGCTGATCCGTGGCAGACGGTGGTGTCACGAGGGCAGGTGGAGGACACGGTGTTCTTAGAGGAAATGGCTGTGACTCAGAGTCACTTAGCTCTAGTCATCAGAGCCATCAGCAGAGCGTAGCCTGGCTATTTCTAAAGACCTTAGAAAATGGACACAGAGAAATGGACCAATGGAAAGTCTTGAACAGACGTCCAAGTCAGAGAATGGACGGTACACACAGAGGGCCACCAGGAGGGCTTTAAAGATGAATTTAACCTTCTGCAGCCACAGAGAAGGCAGGGCTGGAAATTAAGCCCAGGTCTCAATGGCAGTTGTCATGGAGTTGCAGAATAGATGAATGGACCTTAGGATTCTTGTACTAAAGTAAGAGATCTTAGAGGAATGGGGTGCTCCTGTGACTTGGGATGGGGCATGGAAGACCCCCTGGAGAAGAGAATCCAGTATTCCTCGGAGAATACAGCAACCCACTCCAGTATTCTTGCCTGGATAATTCCACAGACAGAGGAGCCTGGTGAGCTGCAGTCCATGGGGTCACAGAGAGTCAGACATGACTAAGGAACACATACACACACTTGAGTAGGTGGAGTTGAGGCTAAGAACTTTGAAGCCTTAAGTTTTCTTACAGGGGCCCTGTCTGCTAATGCAACTTCTCCCCACTGAACAGAGGAGCCAGGCTTCCCCAGAATGAAAGTGATCGTACCTGGAGCAGTTGCCCCACTAGACTTGGGGATGTCTCTTCCCACCAGATTTGTGGATCCCCAGCCCACAGTGAAGTCAGATCCCAACAAAGCCCAGAAATACCAGACAGGGTCTCCTCTGAGACAAAAGTCTTTCTATACGAAAAGAGTTCTAGACCATCTTCAGTTTGAATTAGCAGGAAACGGGGAAACATTTTGGAGTGGGTTCTGAGAAGTACAGACCAAGAAAGATTAAGAGAAGATGTAGAGATACTCGCCTGGAAGCAAGGATTTCATATCCTTGCTCAAGTCTCTGGGAGTGGCATTGCTAGATTACTAGTTTAGTTAGTTAAGTCTGATTCATCTCAATCAACGGCATTTAGTAGCTAGAACTGCTGGGCATTCTCTCTGTCCCAGGTCAGCCCATGGGCCAAGTCAGACCAGCTAGCTTGTTTTTGTAAATAAAGTGTTATTGGAACTCAGCGATATCCATATTAGGCATGATCTATGCATGCTTTTGGATAGAAATGGCAAAGCTATATAATTACAATGAAGACTGTATGGTTCATAAAACCCAAAGCATTTACTATCTGGTGCTTTACATGAAGACTTTTTGGCCCCTGCATTAGAGAAAAGAACCAAAGCTCTAGCAGAAAGAAATGTTAGCGTCAATTAATTTTATAAAACTTCTCAGTCACCCTTCCTGCCTGTCTATCCCCACCACATGCTTGCCTAAGCTGGACAATGCCTCCGTCACCAGGGCTTGAAAGTGCAGTAACATACATTTTCCAGGGGCCATGGGTGGCACTGGATGATGTTGCTATCAAACTAAATTTGGGAATGGAGCAAGATTTGTGAGTTCTGTGACTTATAAAATTTTGGACTCCTTCAAGCAAAAGTTGCAATATTATACATGAAAAAATGCAAAACTGATTTAGAAGGATAAAAATAACCACAATCATGCAACATTTTTAAAGCAGTCAAATAAGACTAACATTACAAGATCTAAGAAAATAACATTTTAAGAAAATGGAGTTTATGAGCAATTCTTTAATACTGTTTTTTTCTCCTGTTGGGAGTACTTGTTTGTTTGTAGTTTAATTTTGTTTTGCTGCATCAGACCTCTTCTTGCAACAGTGATCCCATAACAATAGAGGCCAGATGTCCTTGCTTCACTAGCAGGTAAATTTTGTCCAATCACCATGCTAAGCCAAGGATGTCTGTGGCTGTGGCTGATTCATCACAAATCCCTAGGAGTGACAAAGATGAATAGCCCCTTGAGGTCCTGTTTGACACATAAAATTGGACAGTTCGATGTCTTCGGGTTGAAATTGTCTTGAGTTGCCTTGGTGAGGATTGATGGCCACTTGCTGAGTTTCTAATCAAAGTCAGTTCACAAAGCTGCTGCCCATTGAGTGACAGGAAGTTGCCTTACATAAGGAAGAACCCCTATGACAGCCCACTTCTCTCATTATAAAATTGGGACAATAACCACAGGATGGCTGGTGGTTCAGTTGGACCCCCGAGAGGTGGACTTGGTCCAAGAACCAATTTGCTGCCTGACGTCCATATCCTTCTACTCTGAGCGATAGATCTTGGTGGAATCTCAGCTGATTAGCTGAAGAACAGAGACAGAATAAACTTGCTAACTCTAGACTTTCACTGCAATATTACTAACGCAGTCCTTTGGGTAGATGTCTCCAGATGCCTTTAGACAAAGACCGCAGGGAGGGAGAACCTGAGAGACAACTCATTTAGTAACACAGAGAACTGCCACAGCAGTTACCAGGTATATGAAGAGTTATTATGCTAGAAAGGGTGAAGTGAAAGCCCTTAAGCTGTCTATTTTCACTGTCCAATCCCCATTTTTGCATCCATGACGGCACAAAAGACCTTAGTGCCCACATCAAAGCCTTGAGGCATTCAGCGGTTACGTGTTTCTATAAGACCTGCGTGTCTGTCCAGTGGAAAAATCAGGTGGGCCTTGCAGAATGACAAGGGATTATTGAAAATATAACTATTGACCTAGCACCATGCTTTATTTTCAAATCCCTGTGAGAAAGATAGATCATTTTGTCTCATCAGCCATGAACGGAAATCTAATTACTTTTTCTTACATCAGAATAATGTCAACTTCCCTGCTTTCCTGGCTAATGTAGATTGTGAGTCCTGCAACTGTCTTAGTAGCACATAGAATACAGTGCTGTCTGTTCATGGATGATACTGTGCTAGTAGTTGGGCCTGGGGGTAGGATGGAACAAACCCGAGTAAGAATATATGTCAGAAGATATAAATACTGTCTCAAGTCCAGGGCAGTGTCATACTGGAGAGGTTCCTACCACGGATTCAGTGATCTGGGAAATTTAAGAATATTCTGTTAGACAATTTTCTGTACCTTGCTGCTGCTCGGTCGCTGAGTCGTGTCCAACACTCTGTGACCCTATGGACTGTAGCCCACCAGGCTCCTCTGTCCATGGGATTTCCCAGGTAAGAATACTGGAATGGGTAGGCCAGGGGAATCTTCCTGGCCTAGGATAGAATCTGTACCTTGCACTGCCTGCCATAAAGAAAGAGGCACTTCTCAGTAGGCTGCTCTGACTCAGTAACCACTGGTATGGGGAGCAAGAAAACCCTCTACCAGTCCTAGAACATAGTGCAAGGGACCTTGCCTCTTGGATCTAAGGACTCAAAGTGTCAGCAGCAAATAAGAAAGCTCAATCCTGTGTTCTCCATCTCAAAAGCAGTTCCTGAGATACCATGTGACCCAGTGGCACACGTAATCAAGTGACTATTCAACTTAACTGTCCTCTGTGAATGGGTGTTATATGATCCATCAAATCGCAAAATTGGAAGCACACACAGCATTTTATTGTTAAATGGAAATGACATGTATAAAGCTGGGTTGTGCAAGTTCAGAGGACCTAACTAAATCTTGATTTGTATCTAGGGCATAGCCATTGAGGATAATTGTCTTTTCTATATAGTCTCTGGGCTTTCCTGGTGGCTCAGCGGTAAAGAATACACATGTAATACAGGAGATGCAGGACACATGGCTTCGAACCCTGGGTGGGGACGATCCCCTGGAGGAGGAAATGCAACCCACCCCAGTACTCTTGCCTGGGAAATCCCATGGACAGAGGAGCCTGGCGGGCTATAATCCATAGTGTCGCAGAGTTGGACACGACTGAAGCAACTGAACACACACACACGTATGTTCTTCAGGCAACACACAAAGCAACTGTATTTGGCTCTCAAATATCTGCATCAACTTTGAATAGTTACAACTGATGGTGAAACTGACCATTAGTTATTGATAATCTTTTGATTGACTTATTCATGAAGATAATATTATCTTTGGGGTATAGTTGCTTATGACTGAGAAAGAGTTCCCTCTTATTAACATAAGCAACTGCTGCAATTCCTCTTTTACCTTTAAAAATTGAATCTTCATAAAAATATTCTGATGACTGGTGAATTCTTTTCTTTTTCTATTTGGAAGATATTTACAGTGCTTGGCTTGTACATTTTGTTTTGTCTTTTCATATAACTTTTTATAGTGTCTGATTCACTAAATATTATTTCATCAAGTCTCTTAAATACTTAATAGGCTTCAGATTTGTTGTGAAAAACTACACCATCACTTACATATTTCATTGTATCATTCTTACTGAACATGCAGATATTCACGTGTATGCATTTGGAATAGCTTACCCTAACATTCTGTCTCTTTACACATTAACTGACCTATATAGAACCTCCCTCAAACAGCCCAAATATTTTACATGGTTTCTATAAACAAAGTTACCCTCAAATTTGTCACCAGCTATAATTCTGACAACCCTCCTGGGGTCAGATGATTCTTGGTATTCTTACAAGTCAATAGTGATTAATCTAGTTCATTCGCCCAAAGTCATTCTGACTTGCATGCATGCTGGGTCTTTGAATTGCAATGAAGAGAGTGTGATTCATTATTAAGACTTGTAGTCTCAGTCATGTGGTGCCCAGGGGGAGTGAAGAGTTCCTTTCAATGAGCTTTTCCTCTGGTCTTGCAAGAAGTTCACATACTTTGAAAGAAATGGCAAAAATCCAGTCAATATGAGACCCAGAGGTAACTGAGGGCTTAGAAAAATCCTCAGTGTGCTCATTGCTTCCAGTCTGTATTTCAGTGTTAGTAGAATAATAGTTGCTGAGGGCTTCCCTTGGTGGCCCAACAGATAAAGAATCTACCTGCAATGCAGAAGACCCAGGTTCAATCCCTGGGTCAGGAAGATCCCCTGGAGAAGGAAATGGTTACCCACTCCAGTATTTGCCTGGGAAATCCCATGGACAGGGGAGCCTGGTGGGCTACAGTCCACCGGGTCACAAGAGTTGGACACAGCCTAGTGACTAAACCACCATACCAGCTTGACCCTTGCACATTCAGAGGTATTCCTGCAGCCCTTCTGAGCATCAACATGTATTGCCAGACATTTGAAAAGAAAGCAGTATTGAGTGATGTCCAGAAGGTAAAGAAGAAGCAGGATTCTTTTCAGAGGGCTTGATTAACTCCTATACCCTAAAGCTTGTTTCTTCCTATGATGGTATTCCCTGTTTACTGTTAACATTTATAGTCAGCATGTCCATTTCTGGGTGACTTGTGGAACTGTCAGGGAACACACTTTCCACCTTGCAGTCTCTTCTCTAAGCCTAAATGTAGACATCTGTTATACATAAAACTCTTATAAAGCATCCTCCTGGATGAGATCATCATCTTGTCTCTATGATTTTCTTTAGATATCTCTTATCATCACAAGTAACTGGGGCTGTTTTTGAAACGCTTTCCCTTACCTGCTCTGCTTTGATAATCAGAACTGTTGCTCATTTATTATGGCAGATTACATCCATCTCAGAATTCCTTTCAGTGATGCACAATAATGCATGGAGGGCTGAGATATTTGAATCTCACTTATGTGTGTAATGATGCCTCTGAAAATAATCGTTTTGCTAAATCTTGTTTTCAAAATGCAAGCTCTCGATTTCTTTTCGATAGCATGATCAAGGAAGATATTTGGAATCCTCAGTTTTCTGCTTCATTTCTTTAGTCCATTATGATTTTACTTTAATTTTCCTTCTTCTGTCTCATCTGATGTTGAGATTTCCGAGACACTAGCCTTCAGTTATTGTGGTGGCTTACTCACTCAGTCATGTCCAACTCTTGCGATTCCATGGACTATAGCCCGCCAGGTTCCTCTGTCCAAGCAATTTTCCAGGCAAGAATACTGAAGCGGATTCCCATTTCCTCCTCCAAGGGATCTTCCCGACTCAGGGATCAAACTTGTGTCTCCTGTGTTTCCTACATTACAGGCAGCTTCTTTTCCACTGAGCCATCAGGGAAGCCCTTTCAAAAGTTATCTAACAAAAACAGCATAAACATTATGATCACACTTTAAAAGCTATTATGCACTGAAGCACAAATATCTCAAAGATCATACAGCAAGAACTCTAAGTGGTAGCCGTGGTGTGAAAGGAGTTGAGATGATTGCTCTTGCAGTCTTCACATTTACTTTATTTTCTCCTTCTTATCAAGCATGGGCTATGCCAGTAAATGAATGTTCTTAATGTGATTGTCACATCTCATATATGAATGGTCCTTCTCACTGATTAGAAATTAAGTGGGTAGAATCTATGTTTGTGAAATGTATTTATTGTTTTTTCCTGTTTGCCATAGATGTATTGCCCTTATCCGCACAAGCTGTTAGACATTGCCGTCTGAATCAATCTGATGGTAATCGTCTTATATGAAGCAACCTATTACAGAGTGCATTGTGAAGGTGTGATTAGGACATCTGATCTCTGAGGACTGAGGGATACTATACACCAAGGGCTGCCCTGGTAATATCACCTGTGTTACCTTACTTCAGCCTCAGACAATGTGAAATAAGCGTTATTCCTAATACTTGACAATAACTTGCAAACTCAAAACACCTTGTGAAACACAGAGTGCACTTTATTTGATACTTATAGCAACCATTCATGCATGTGCTATATTTCCATTTTATAATTAAACAAACTGGGGTTCAGAATGTTTAGGTAAGTCACCAAGAGTCATTCAGGAAATAAGTTTAAACACAGAATTCAAATAAAGATTCTGAATATTAGATATATTTGCTTCTTCTTTGCTTTCCTTACTCAGTACCTGGAGAGGACTGAGATACTGAGAGGTTAAGCTTTTTCTCCTAAGACATTCTGGAAATGAGAGCTAAAATTATACTCTCAGTCTTTGAACTCTTTTCAATAAAACTGTGTTACTGTTTGGGTTGTGTAGGGTATGTCTGTGTGTATTTGTATTTGTGTGTATATCCCCATAATGCTGGGCTGGATGAAGCACAAGCCAGTCAGATTGCAGGAAGAAATAGCAATAACCTCAGATGTGCAGATGAGACACCACCCTTATGGCAGAAAGTAAAGAAAAACTAAAGAGCCTCTTGGTGAAAGTGAAAGAGGAGAGTGAAAAATCTGGCTTAAAGCTCAACATTGAGAAAACTAAGATCATGGCATCTTGTCCCATCACTTCATGACAAATAGGTGAGGAGACAATGGAAACAGTGAGAGACTTTATGTTCTTGCAGTTGGAAATCACTGCAGATGGTGACTGCAGCCATGAAATTTAAAGACACTTGCTCCTTGGAAGAGAAGCTAGGACCAACCTAGATAGCAAATTGAAAAGCAGAGACTACTTTGCCAAAAAAGTTCTGTCTAGTCAAGGCGGTGGTTTTTCCAGCGGTCATGTATGGGTGTGAGAGTTGGACCATAGAGAAAGATCAGCAGTGAAGAACTGATGCTTTTGAACTGTGGTGTTGGAGAAGACTCTTGAGAGTCCGTTGGACTGCAAGGAGATCAAAGCATTGAATTCTAAAGGAAATCAGTCCTCAATACTCATTGGAAGGACTGATGTTGAAGCTGAAACTCCAATACTTTGGCCACCTGATGTGAAGAACTGACTCACTGGAAAAGACCCTGGTGCTGGGAAAGATTGAAGGCAGGAGGAGAAGGGGACAACAGAGGATGAAATGGTTGGATGGCATCACCGACTTGATGGACATGAGTTTGAGCACACTCTGGGTACTGGTGACGGACAGGGAGGCCTGGCGTGCTGCAGTCCATGGGGTTGCGAAGAGTCAGATATTAATGAATAACTGAACTGAGTTGACTGAACCCCTATAATACTACATATATTCCATAATATCTCCTGGGATATATTAAATAATTACAGTACTGGGCATCCCTCATCACTCAGCAGGTAAAGAATCTGTCTTCAATGCAGGAGATGCAGTTTCAGTCCCTAGGTCAGAAAAATCCGCTGGAGAAGGAAATGGCAACCCACTCCAGTATTCTTGCCTGGAGAATCCCATGGACAGAGAAGACTGGTGGGCCGCAGTCCATGGGGTTGCTAAGGGTTGGACACGACTGAGCGATTTCACTTTCACTTTTCACTTCCATGCACTGGAGAAGGAAATGGCAACCCACTCCAGTATTCTTACCTGGAGAATCCCATGGACAGAGAAGACTGGTGAGCTACAGTCCATGGGGTCACAAAGAGTCAGACATGACTGAGTGACTAAGCACTAGTACACACACACCCACCCACACACACACAGAGTAATATATATTGGAGGCGCCTACATACAATTCTTGTCAAGTACGTAGGATAATTGTATCTTCTTGTTGAGACAAAGATTACTGAACTCATCAGTACTTGGGTTCTTCTTTCCTTTTAGAGTTTGGAGGAATAGACTTCTGCACCCTCTAGGAGGTGATTATACTTGAGCGACATGAGAACACAGCATTTCGAGCTGGAAGCATTTCAGAGCTGATGTGTGATTCTTGACACCTCTGTTCCCACACTCTGGCAATCCTTGAAAGCTTGTGTTGGACTCTCATAGTAAGATGATGGCTCCTCTGTTAGCTGGGATCTGTGGGCAGATTCACCCAGTCTGTTCTAAAAACTATGTTCTTGGTTTCTATACTATGCTCTCTCACATACATTTTAAAATAAGCCACAGAAATTTACCTTTTAAGATTTGTTGATATCTATTTTCTTATTAAAATATTTGTCTTTTTTATGAAAAGCTGTAAAGCTTTTCAAATGCATACTATAGTTATGCACCTCACAGACATTTAGGTGCATGATATTTGTATTACAGCGACTATTAGTGTTGCGGCTTCCCCCATGGTGCTAGTGGTAAAGAACCCACCTGCCAACAGAGGAGACATAAGAGAGGCAATTTAGATCCCTGAATCAGGAAGATCCCCTGGAGGAGGGTATGGCAACCCACTCTGGTGTTCTTGCCTGGGGAATCCCATGGACAGAAGAGCCTGGTGGCTTACAGTCCATAGAGTCGTAAAGAGTTAGATGTGACTGAAGCAACTAAGCAGGTATGCGTAGTTAGCCTTAGTCCCGTATTCACATTTGACTCTTTGTGACCCCAAGGACTGTAGCCCACCAGGCTCCTCTGTCTTTGGAATTCTCCAGGCAAGAATACTGGATTGAGTTGCCATGCCCTCCTCCAGGAGATCTTTCCAACCCAAGGATCAAACCCGAGTCATTTTTGTCTCCTGCTTTGGCAGGCGGGTTCCTTACTACCAGCACCTCCTGGGAAGCCTGCCTCTTCTTTGACCTCATTTGAAGGAAATGGCAACCCACTCCAGTACTCCTGCCTGGAAAATCCCATGGACACAGAAGCTTGGTAGACTACAGTCCATGGGATTACAAAGGGTTGGACACGACTGAGCGACTTCACTCACTCCTAACTCATTACATCTGTAAATACCTAGATCCCAAATAAGCTAATTAAGAAGCACTGGGGGTTCGGACTTCAGTATATTTTTGTGGTGGCCTTGTGCTTCCCTGATAGCTCAGTTGGTAAAGAATCCACCTGCAATGCAGGAGACCTGAGTTCGATCCCTGTGTTGGGAAGATCCCCTGGAGAAAGGAACAGCAACCGACTCCAGTATTCTGGCCTGGAGAATTCCTGGACTGTATAGTCCATGGGGTCGCAAAGAGCTGGACAAGACTGAGTGACTTTCACTTTCAGGGAGTTATGAATCAACTCATACTAGAATGAATTAATGATCAATATAATTTTTGTTTGTTTTTTTTTGCAATGCCTGCCATCTTAAACATGGTGAAAATGAATAACTGCATCATTTTTACTTCTCCAGATACAAATCTTTCCACACCATATATGTTTTTATGGTTACACCATGAGTCACTCAGAGTAAGCTATTTCTAACATAGTGTGCTATGTTAGATGAAATTAACTGATGAATTTTAATCCAATTTTTTTTAATGTTTCTATTTCCCATCTACAGTCTGCAACTTTTCTTTGGGGCTATCTCCAGTGAAATTAAAAGTGAAAGATTCCACCTACACACCTCGCACTATACTTTTTTATGGAAATAATGCTGCCTGCTTGAATAGTTCAAATTAGAGCTGCATTATTAAATATAATGCTGGTGAAATCTGGTTACATTTTTTGAGTCGTCTCACTTTCTTTATGCAGTTTTCTCATGAAATGCCAGGATGGTTCTTAGCCCAAGGGTTATTGTGGGTATCTGAAAAGTAAACCGTGACCCAGGAACCCTGTCTCAAAATAGGATCACTGATCTCCAAAAGAGGAGACAACAATTTGATTAGGAATTTGTTGTTGTTCAGTTGCTCTGCTGCTGCTGCTGCTGCTGCTAAGTCGCTTCAGTCGTGTCCGACTCTGTGCGACCCCATAGACGGCAGCCCACCAGGCTCCCCCATCCCTGGGATTCTCCAGGCAAGAACACTGGAGTGGGGTGCCATTTCCTTCTCCAATGCATGAGAGTGAAAAGTGAAAGTGAAGTCGCTCAGTCATGCCCGACTTCAGTTGCTCACTCATGTCCAATTCTTTGCGATCTTATGGACTGCAGCACGGCCAGGCTTATCTGTCCTTCACTCTCTCCCAGAATTTTTTCAAACTCTTGTCCCTTGAGCCAGTGATGCCAACCAACCATCTCATCCTCTGCCATCCCCTTCTCCTGCCTTCAATCTTTCCCAGAATCAGGGTCTTTTCCAATGAGTCGGTTCTTCACATCAGGTGGCCAAAGTATTGGAGCTTCAGCTTCAGCATCAGTCCTCCCAATCAATATTCAGGGCCAATTTTAGGATTGACTGGTTTGATCTCCTTTCTGTCCAAGGAATTGGAGCAGAAATTAATTTGGAAACTATAAGATAGCACTGAGGCAGCTGGCCCGTAGACCTACTCTGAGAGCTACTGGCTTTAGAGTATAGCAGTGAGATGAAAGAGAATTTGTCAATTAAGCAATTCAGCATTCTTAAATGAGAGAGAGAAGGCAGTAAGATCAAGAAGTAGGGGAGAGGCAGCCTGAAACCACACAGTGGGGCCTCTCTTAAGTTACTGCAAAGAGACTAATCTACAAACAATGGAAAGTCATTCAAGGTTTAAGTGGAAAGGAAGGACTGACTTCATTTTGTTTTGGTTCAGTCTTTCCAGCTGAAGTTAGAGAGTGGTCTTTGGAAAGAGTGAAGGTAAGTAGGAAAAGAATGGAAAAGAAATGGAAAAGACCCCAGCAGGGGCAGTGGAAGGAGGGGGCTGTGAATACCAGTGGAAGAATGATAGACAGACTGGTTTACGCTGCTTAGCGAACGAAAAAGGCACAAAAAATAAGAGGGCTGATCGTCTGCTTGATGGTAAAAACAAAAGATGTTTTTAGGAGTCAGGTGAAGAAGAAGAAAACGCAATGCCATTTTAAGGACATGACTTTTGGACTGGAGCTGGAGTTGCCAGATGTGGGTAGCACCCGAGACTCTGATGAGACCACCAAGGAAGTGCGGAGAGGAAGAACCACAGGAAAACAGACCTGGGAGAGAAGAGAAGGGCCGCTTCAGGTTTGCAGTTATGAGGTGTTTCTGCGACTGTAATCAGTTTTCAGCAATTTACTGGTCACCTTAATGGTCTTAATATCCAAAGGAACGAGTTTGAAAAAAGTATTATCTAAGTGTGCCATTAATCTTACGATGCTTAATCTGAACTACAAAAGAAACTTTTATCTGAATCAAAGAAGAAATGCCAAATTAATCATGAGTAGATCTCCTGCTATATTTTGCAATTTTCTTTTTATAATTAGTTTTTTGATTTATAGGATGTTACTTTCTCTTGATTTCCAGAAACCTGAAACTTTGATAGCTTAATGTTTTTGATGGCCTGATTTCTTCAAATACTTCTTTTATATATTAACTTGTTTTTCCCTTAACATCTACTCAAACATGAAAGGAGGAAGCATCTTCTATTAGAATAAATGTATTATAAATGATTTTTAAAATGTGTTGTGGCTAGAAGCATTGTGTTCCAGTCTTCAATTTGACTTTGCTATGTTCCGATATTATCTAACTCTCTGTCTGGAATTCTAACAATTTTATCTGAGTACTTTAATATTTTATATGAAACACTAAAAAGTTCACTTTTTTTTTCCACCACTTGGTTCCAGAGCTGGATTAACATGGACTTTAAAAAATCACTTTGCTAACTTTATTTTTTAAAACCTTGAATGCCTGCATTTTCCTCATGGCTGAGAATGTGTTCTGGACCACGTGGGGATTATGCTAGTGAATAACGCACAGATTTCCTTCAAGATTTCTCACAGTCTAGTAGTTTCATAAAACAGAGATATAAGCAAAAAAACTGAGGAGCTGAAAATCAGTTCTAGGCCAGAACATTGGTGAGGCTGGTGCTGGTTTTATAACTTAAGATTACTTGTAACCTTAATACATAGATGCTTTCTCTCCGAGAGTTTTACTTTCCGTAATTTGACCTGAATATTTAACAAAAAAAAGAAATGTAACAAAGAATAGCTATCTAAGTGTTTGCATAAGTAGATTAATGAACACAACACAGGCACAAAGTAAAGACCACACAGGCATCAATTGGGGAAAAAAAACAAAGCATTTTTTTTCTGGAATTAAACTCTTTTCAAAAAGAGTTTCATTTCTCTGCTTGCTCTTTAAATAGAAGATAAAGATTTATAAGGATGTAAGTTTATGTTCTACCTCCAGTTGTTAGACCTAGTCTTTGTAGACCAACATGAGCAACGTTACAGCTCACCTACTATTTGTTTTAAGGTAAACATAGCAGCTCTTTTTTCACTCTTATCAAATTTCAAACTTTTTTAGAAGCAGAAAAGTACACTTAACAAAAAGATAGCATTCCTCAGAAGGAGACCCTTACTTAGAAATGTGAGTCTATAAGGTGTGTGTGTGTGTGTGTGTGTGTGTGTGTTGCTTCTCATCTTTTAGAACTATAGGAAACTCCTGTGAGTGCGATGGAGATTTAAAATAATGAGAAACAAAAGATAAGAAAGGCCAAAGGGTTTAAGGGTATTTTCACCCAATGACAGCCTGACACTAAAACAATGTACATTGTGTGGCAGAGCAGTTAAAATCGGTGTGGCCATCTGCAGACATTCCAAGCATCGTGGCCGTGGCCGGGTGCCCAGAGACAATTCCCTCTTAATAACGGAGCACATTCACGCAAAACCCTAACTCGAAGTCTATGGAAAAGAAAGTGATTGGATAAAAAATAACAGTCTGAAGACGAGGCTTCTCTACATGGAGGAAATAAACCATCGCAACAATTATTTGGAAGAGTAATGGTGATGATAGAAGATTCAAATGACCAAAATTAGGTCCATGTGACTCTTATCCCCGGCACGTTTTTTTTGTGTTTTTTTGTTTGTTTGTTTTTCATTTAATGTACTACAGAAGCAGAAGAAAATAAACATCATATGACATATCACTGTGCATTAAAAAGCTCAGTAATTTCATATTCTAAAATAAAAGAAAAAAGACCTTGGTAGCCCCCTATTAAGTTATATCACTGACCCAAAGTGTGGACAGAAGTACCACCAAACTCTTTTGAAATTGTGATTAATGAGTTTCATCTTAATTAATCTGTGTGGGGATGCTCAGTCACTTCAGTCCTGTCTGACTCTTTGCGACCCCGTGGACTGTAGCCCACCAGGCTCCTTTGTCCATGGGATTCTCCAGGCAAGGATACTCGAGTGGGTTGCCATGCCCCTCTCCATGGGATCTTCCCAACCCAGGGGTCAACCTCACATCTCTAACATCTCCTGCATTGGCAGGCGAGTTCTTTACACTAGTGCCGCTCGATATCGCTATGTTTTTGGAAATGAAATCCAGGTGAATGCAGCTAAATCATGTTTCAAGTTCAAATAATTAAATACCGATAGATGCTTTCACTACTGTGATCATCAAGCAGACATTTTGTAAAGTCAAACATGGAGGATGGCTGTTGACAAGCAAAGTCTGCAATGTTCAAGTGAATCTGCATAAAACTGATCTGCGAGTTTGGTTTTGCTTCTAGCAGCAATGCTTTAAACTATTTTTGAATGCAATTAAAATTGTATAGGTGGCATAAATCCAGAGAAGAACAGCTGTCCCTATTGATACGCCAATTGTGCAGAAGACAGTCTCATGGTTATTTTCACCATCCCATTTTCACAATCTTCAAGAAATTTGGAAATAAATAAAGGCCACCATATATCAAACATTAAAGTCAAGCGGTACATATTTTCTGATAGTTGGAAAAATCATTATCCATCAAATATGGATAATGTACTAAATATATTAAGAAGAGTATAGATTTTCTGGATGCTGTTATGATTTATTTTGTAATTATCATTAATTTGCATGAGTAAGTACCCAGTTTTGAATAAACTTGTTTGATATTCTGTGAGAAAGCATCGGTGGACGTATTTCTTACATTACTGAGATCTTGGCTGTGCTGGTCGTTGTTACTGCAGTCTTTAGTGTTAAACCTTTTATAGTCTTGAGTACAATAGCTTCTCAGGATGAGTGAATCAGATTTTTACAGTGCCTACGATACTTCTTTATTATGAAATAACAGTTATTACTCTTTTACTTCAGTGTTGTGGCATAATTTATCATATGATGAATTTTGTTAAAAGGCAGTCCATCATGAATGGTCACAAATGTGGAAGCTGTCCCCAAAATAATAATGAATGTCTAACTTAAAGTCACAGAAAAATTTCGTTTTACCTTTAAAAAGTGTATTTCACTTCCTTGTTTTTACTACTATCACAGACATACCTTAACAATTCTGTATGGGCCATTTCTAATACAAGAGCCTCTGGGTTTATCTGGAAATAGATAAACTGTGAGCTATGCAGATCTTTGTCTGATTTCTAACTTTATAATTTGTTTGAACTATAATTTTGCTTTCTAATCAGTAATGTACCTTATAATGATCTAGGTAAACTGTCTAATTTGCAGGTCTGGAAACTGCTAATTGTAGAAATTAAAAGAGAAAATCAATGCAAGAAGCTAGCAGTGTGTCTGGCTCAATGTAAACAAAATGTTTGAAATGGGGGTGGGGGAATGTTTATCTCATCAATAGGATTTTTTTTTTTTTTTTTAGTATTTTCCCAATTTCTTAACCCTGTAATGCTCTAAACTCATTTTCAGTATTTTCTCCTTAGTCCTAGAAATAATCTCATCCATCCAAGTGATCTTGGTACATGTTATTAAAATGTGGTATTAGAAATCATGATCAGATGGATATATATACTAGGATATAATTTCTTTAGGCCACTCTCAATTCACGCACATGCGCGCGCGCGCACACACACACACACACACACACACACACACACACCCTCGGTAGCTCTAGTGGTGCATGCTCAGTAGCTTCAGTCTTGTCTGACTCTTTGACCCCATGGACTGTGGCCCGCCAAGCTCCTCTGTCCATAGAATTCTCCAGACAAGAATACTGGAGTGGGTTGCCATGCCCTCCTCCAGAGGATCTTCTCAACCCAGGGATTAAACCCATGACTCCTGCAGCTCCTGCTTTGCAGGCAGATTCTTTACTGCTGAGCCGCTTTTCTGATGGGTGGCTCAGCAGTAATGAATTTATTATATATTATATATAAATGTAATATATTTATTTATATATACAATATTTGTTTTTCTTTTTTGTAGCCACATCGTTTTGGAATCATACAGTATGTAGCTTTTTCATACTGGATTCTTTCATTTTAATATCCATTTAAACTTCCTCAATGTCTTTTATTGCTTGATGGCTCATTTCTTTTTATCACTGGCTAGTATTCCAATGTATGACAGTTGGCCTATCCTGTCACCTATTAAAGGCTACCTTGGTTGCTTCTACTGCTGCTGCTAAGTCACTTCATTGTGTCTGACTGTGTGACCCCATAAATGGCAGCCCACCAGGCTCCGCCGTCCCTGGGATTCTCCAGGCAAGAACACTGGAGTGGGTTGCCATTTCCTTCTCCAATGTATCAAAGTGAAAAGTGAAAATGAAGTTGCTCAGTCATGTCTGACCCTCAACGACCCCATGGACTGCAGCCTTCCAGGCTCCTCCATCCATGGGATTTCCCAGGCAAGAGTACTGGAGTGAGGTGCCATTGCCTTCTCTGTGATTGCTTCTAGTTGGGGCAATTATTAAATCTACTATAAGTATTAATGTATAGGTTTTGCATGGACCTAAGTTCTCAAATCAGTTTGGGAATTACTTTGGAGCCCGTTGCTGTGTTGTATAAGACAATTATGTCTAATTATGAGAAGCTACCATATTGCCTTCCAGAGTGTCTATGCTTGTCTGTATTCCCATCAGCAGTGAATGAGCATTCCTGTTTCTCCCCATCCTCACCAGAATTTGGTCTTGTCAGTTTTTTCAATTTTAGCTATTCTAATAGAAGTTAGTCATGCCTCATTATGGTTTCAATTTGCAATTCCTTGAAGAAAAATGGTGTTGAGCATCTTGCACATGTTTATTTAGCTGTCTCTGTATCTTTTGCACTGATGTGTTTGTTCAGAACCATTGCCCATTTTTAAGTTTTTTTTTTGCTCTATCTTCAATTCAAGTCCTTAATCAAATATGAGTTTTGAAAATATGGTTGCCTAGCCTGTGGCTTCACATTTCATTCTTTCAAGAATGTCTTTGCAGAGCAAAAAATTTTAATTAAGTATACATATATATATTTTTTTTCTTTTATGGATCATGCTTTTGTTGTTGTATCTAAATACTTATCACCAACCCCAAAGTCAGGTAGATTTTCTCCAATGGTTTCTTCTAGAAGCTTTGTGATACTGCATTTCATATACCTATATCATATGCATCCGTGCATGTCATAGTTTTTGAGGTAATTTCTGTGAATTTCTAAGTTCTATGTGCAGGTGTTTTGTTGTTTTTTAGACTCAAGTTTTCAGTCATCATTTATTGAGATCATTTTTTTTTTCTGGCATTCCTTTTGCACCCTTGTCAAAGATCAGTCGATTACGTATTTTAAGAAGACCCACCTTGTTTCTGGGGTCTCTATTCTACTCCAGTGACATATGTATGCATGCTTTTTCCAATGCTAATCTGCCTTAATTTTTGTCTCTGTACTGTATGTCTTAGGGTTGGGAGCATCAGACCTCCAGCTTTGTTCTTCAGTATTGTGTTAGGGATTTTAGATCTTTTGCTTCTCAATATAAACACAAGAATCAGTTTGTTCTTATCCATAGAACAGCTATTTTACTTGTAATAGTAATATACTTGTAAACCAGTTAGGAACTAATCAATATCTTAATATTGAATCTTTCAATTCTAGAAAATGAAACATCTTTCCATAAATTTAAAGATTTCTTTATATCAAAGTTTATATATATATATAATATTTTATTAGACTTACACCTAGGTATACAATTTTTTGATACTATGTGTTTTTAATATTGAATTACAATTTTTCATTTTCCTATACAAGAAATCAATTAACTTTTGTATATTGATGTTGTAACTGTTGACCTTGCTGTCATCACTTATGAGTTGCAGGTGTTTTTTATTTGCTATTTCCTTAGAATTTTCTATATAGAAAATCATGTCATGTGCCCAAAAAGAGAAAGTTTAATTTCTTCATTCTCAATCTGTATGCCTTTTACTTTCTTTCGTCTTTTTGCATTCGATATAGGCCATTAGCAGTTGATATGATAGTAAGGTAAAAGGGGGTAAGAGGAACCCTCTGTAATATTATTCTTAAAGGTCGATGTTTTGATGCTCTTGTGTGGTTTGGCTATGAACTTCATTATTCATTCTCACCTTCACCCCAACAGCTTAGTTGAGGCAGAAAGACAAAAGTGTTTTGTTGTTTTTGTTCAGTTGCTAAGTTGTGTCCAACTCTCTGTGACCCCGTGGGCTGCAGCATGCCTAGCTCCCCTGTCTTTCACTATCTCCCAGAGTTTGCTCAGATTCATGTCCATAGAGTCGGGGTGCCAACTAACGTTCTCATTCTCTGCTGACCCCTTCTCCATTTGCTTTCAATCTTTCCCAGTGACAGAGTCTTTTCCAATGAGTCAGCCCTTTGCATCAGGTGGCCAAAGTATTGGAGCTTCAGCTTCAACATCAGTCCTTCCAATGAATATCCAGGACTGATCTCCTTTAGGATGGACTGATTGGATCTCCTTGCAGTTCAAGAGACTCTCAAGAGTCTTCCCCAGCATCCCAGTTTAAAAGCATCATTTCGTTGGTGCTCAGATCTCTTTAAGGTCCAACTCTCACACCTGTTCAAGACTACTGGAAAAACCATAACTTTGATGTTTGTTGGCTAATTTCCTTCCCTCAAGTCGGGTAAACATCTGGGATTGTTTCAAAATGACTTCTCTCCCCTTCTTCTCTCCACACATGCTTCATAATGAAAGGTAGTGCTAGAAACTCTGAAATTTCTGTGTTGCTGCTGTTATGTTTATCATTTTCTGGACTCTTCTCCATGTGAAACTCGTAGGAGTCCTGGAGGTAAACACCATGAAAATGCTGAACCCTCCCTTAAGTCATCTGCACCCAGAACGTCCTCATTCTCTTGCTGGTCCACACTCTGACCTCCGGTAAGTCTTCAGTTTCCATCGCATCCCAGGACATTTACCACTCCGCTGGTCCCTGCTGCCGGGAAACTGACCAAGTCTGTAACTCTCTGTGTTGCCCTATCTCTTCAGATTTTGAGGTGGTGATTTGACCTGAATCCTCAGTCTCTGACGAGTCCAAGTAAAGTCACTGGGGTTCAGTTTTTTCCTAGGATTGCTCAAGTAGTATGTACGAAAGTGACAGCCTCTAGGCTCCTTACCTTTTGTTGCTGAACCAAAAGTGAAGTAGTCTTTTAAATAGTTGATCATTCTATTTATTCCCGTGACTTCATCAATGTCACTCACTAAGGGATCACCATATTCGAATTGTATAATTTATTTATAGGAAGCACAGGGCTGAAGTTTTAAAACAACTTTATTTTCTTTTTCTCTTATTTTCCTGCTAAAGCTGGTGTTAACTTCACAGCTGTCTTTCTAAGGGATAATACAATTAAGGAGTTGTCCTCTCGGTACTGATATCATAAAGGGCAACAACAATACACTCACAAATGTAAGAAACAAGATTTCGGCAAAATAAATCAGACTCCATATTTCTATCTTTGAATTATTCATAGAATATATTATATTGAATATCTTAGTATTTAGTATGCATTTCTTGAGCTAAATCTTGCTGAGATAAAATAAAATGTCTAAAGAGTACTATGATCTTAAGTAATAGCCTTCGCAAGTATCATAAATTATATTAGCAAATTCCTGATCATAAGTATCTTTGTCTTTTTAATTTTTTTTGCTTTATTTTTTATTGGAGTATAGTTGATTTATAATGTTGCGTTAGTTTCTGCGTGCTTGTAAAATTGCTTTAGCCGTGTCTGACTCTCGTGATTCTGTGGACTGTAGCCAACTAGGCCCCTCTGTCCATGGGATTTTTCAGGCAAGAATAATGGGATGGGTTGCCATGCCCTCTTCCAAGGGGTCTTCCTGACCCAGGGATCAAACCTACATCTTTTATGTCTACTGCAATGGCAGGTGGGTTCTTTACCACTAGCACCACCTGGGAAGCCTAGTATACAGCAAAATGACTCAGTTATATATATAGACATATATATTATTTTCATATTTTTATTATAGGTTATTACAAGATACTGAATATAGTTCCTCTACTGACATTGTTATTTATCTATTTTACATATAATAGTTTGTGTCTACTAATCCTCAAACTCCTATTTGTCTTTTGTTTAGGATTATTAATACTACAAGCTTTAAACACATTTGATCCTATTTCATATTTTCTAATTTTATCTAAGCATAGTATCGATTCTTTTAAACATTCAATCCACATGCCTAGAAATTACTGATTATCAAATTCATGCACTCTCCATAAAACTGAAACTTTGAAATTAGGGCGGTTCACCAGGAAAGTATAGCTTCATCTGAATCAATTTCAGTTTTCTAAGCTTTTCATCAAAACTCAAGATGAAACATTTTATGCTCTCTGACTAGGATGCATCTTTTTGCAGACAAATTTCTGGTGTTCTGCAGTTCGTAACAGAACTTTCATTATAGAGATCAGAAGAAAGATTGTGTAGAATTGAAGCTTCACCAAAAAATGAAAAGCAAAGTGTAAAATAAGCTGCAGCATCACATTTTTGTATGGAAAGTTGATGTGAAAAAAATAGTCACAGTCAACTCTCTTTGGCAAGAAATCTTACCTGCTGGAAGAGGGTGAGATTTGAAAAGTGCTACCATGGAAGAGAATTAATATTTACCGAGAAAATCCTAAGATATCTGATAACTGACTTACCATCTCCTGATGGAAATTAGGTAGAAGATAAGAAATTTAAAATATTCAAACTCATTTTAATTCAAACATTCAAGCCCATGTCCAGTTAAATCAGACAGGTGACTTTTATGAAAGTGGCCTTTAAAAAAAAAAGTATGCTATTTTTCTTTATACTTATATTTATAGAAAATGAATACAAATTTTGATGTGTTAATTAGATGCTTATTCTTTCCTCAGAGGACCACCTGGATTTATCACATTCTTTTTTTATAGCCTAGGCTTTCAAGTGATAGATAAACCACTGGGATGTCTTCGTAAAATGGCTTCTCTGACCTTATACGTCTGGCAAGGTACCTGTGAGTCTCTGTTTCCAAGCTCCAAGGGGGTGCTGAGGCCTGTGTTAGGGGCCGCACTGGTGCAGCAAGTGTCCAGCCTCCTCAGTAGACATGACGATGTTGTCAGAGGCACATCGTGCTTTGCTTGCGCTTCTCTGTTGGGCACATTTTCAGAAATTAATTTCTAATTGAGTTGGTATGCCACCCTCACTACACATTGCCAGCTAGCCACAGGCATTCGAGAACTATAAGATATTTTGATATTGCCCTATCAACCCTACTATAGCAATGTGGCTAAGAAATTGTAGCAATGATATACCCAGCTTCTTTTAGGAAGGTGTGAGTACTGCTGCTTTCCCTATGTATGATGCCACGAGTGCAGCTAAATTTTATGAAGTATCTACTCCTGGTAGGGAATTATGGAGCATGCTGTGTACACAAACGTAGCCCTGCCTTTATGGCAAAGCGTCAATAATTTTGTATATTTACAATATATGCATTTTATTGCATTTTTATTCTCCATTACAGTTTTAAAATTATAAACTATTTAAACTATGTTGAAAAGCATAGAGGAATATAACAAAGACAAAATATTAAAATGTGCTTTGACAAGTTCTTATCTTTATTAAAATACAAATATTTTAAATACAAATCTATTTTTAACAGACTATATCCATTGAAATACAAATACATTAAAACACAAATGTTAAAATAAAAATGTATTAAAGTGAAATACAAATAACATATATTTGTAAGATTTTCACAACTTGGGTAGGTAGCAGAATTTGATATTTTCATTTTATCTATATATCCGCAAGTTTCTTAGTTATAGGAATGCTGTCGTTGTTTGTATAATCTCACATTCTCTTGTGCAGACTCTTGTATGGTCACTTTTTTGGGGTAACAGGAATTTCATTCTTCTCCCTTCACGTGTTTGTTTACATACTCATTTACTTACTTATATTCTGTTTTACCGTCTGCAGCCTTGAATACAGTGTCCTGCATCAGTAGTCATAGTGGTGACCCTTGTCTCTTCCATTGTTTCAGGCACTGTTTTTAAAATTTCACCACTAGATATTATCTGGATAGATTTTTTTGAAAGTTATTGTCTATCAAACAAAGGAAAATATCATCTATCTTCAGATTCCAGGTACATTGTTTTGAGTTCATTTATTGCTAGTTGATTTAACCAGGTTTTAATATCTACTGAAATGATCACATTACCCTCTTCCTCTAATCTGTGAATATGATGTGAAGAATTTCACGTATCTTTATTCTGACGTTAATGATACCATTCCAGTCATCCTAGGATGAATTTCGTTCATTGATGATATATTGTTGACTCTTTTCATTTTGGAGAGAGTGCTGGGGGGTGCTGATATTATATTTAACATTTTTGCCTAAGCTTTGTGATTTGCCTAAAATTTCTCCTTGCCTGGTTTTGCTATCAGAGCTATAGTAGCCTCATAAAATGAATCTGGAAACTCTATTTTTCAGTTCTCTGGAACAGTTTATATAATTTAAGGATTGCGTGTTCTTTTAAGATTTTATAGAACTTGGTTATAAAACTGTCTGGGCCTGGTGTTTTGTGTGTGGGAGGTGGTTGGAAAGGAGAGTAAATGTTAAACTGCAGCTTCTACAGCTTTAATTTCACAAATGGTTGGTTAAGGTTTGTATTTCATTTTCAGTCAGTTTTAACAATTTTTATGCTACATTATATGTTTTAAAAATGTTTATTTTATACAGGTTTGAAGGCTATCTATATTATTATTTTGTTTTTTACGCTATCAAATTTATGGTCATATATTGCTTCAGTTTCTAATGTTGGTGTGCATGTGTGTTTTTTATATCTCCTTGACTGATCACATAAAGGTTTTATCCATTGGATTCATCTTACTTAAAGAAAAATCACATTTTTTTAAAAAAGTATTTTCTCCAGACTCTGTCTTCTGCTTAAATTAATTGATAGATTTTATGTTTATCATTCCCCTACTTCAATATTTATTGTGCCTTCTCTTTTTCTGTTTTTCTACATCTCTGGACAAAATAGTTATCATGCAATTTTTAACCCTCTTTCTAATTGAATGAATATATTTTAAAACTGTAAATTTCCTTCAAATTACTGCTGCAGTTGCAACCTGATTTTGATGTATAATGTTTTCAAGCTTGTGCTGTATTGCGCTCAGTCGTGTCTGACTCTTGGCAACCCCATGGACTGTAGCCCACCAGGAACCTCCGTCCAAGGGGATTCTCTAGGCAGGAATACTGGAGTAGGTTGCCATGCTCTCCTCCAAGGGAGTCTTCCAACCCAGGGAGCGAACCCAGGTCTCCTGCATTGCAGACAGATTCTTTACTGTCTGAGCCACCAGGGAAAACCATTTTCAAGGTTAGTCAGAACTAAATCCTTTGTACTTTGTTATTTCCCTTTTTAACCTGAGAATTATTTAAAGGTGAGTATTTTGTTTTCCAAAGTATAAAGCTTTGTAGATGTTTTAAAATATGAGTCCTTAATTTTGTGATCCATGCATAATATGTCTATCTTTTTACTTATTGACACTTCTTCTATAGTCTATATTGGTAATTGGAAATAGTCTATGTATCATTCGAAATCATATATACTTCAAAGTCATACATATTGTCTAATTTGGGATCTCTTTCACCAATCTTGTTAATTGTGTTTTTCACTACTTCTTTTCAGATATGTCACTTCTATCATGATTTCTTGAGAAAGAATTGCTATACATAAGGGGTGCTAAAATTTCTAAATATTTTGTACATAATATTCAGGATTAATTGCTACTATTTATCTCATATACCTCTGCTAGATCTCCTCAAAACATTCAATCTGCTTTGTTACATTGTTAGATTTTTTGTTTCCTTTTAACTTCAAGCAGCCTGTAAGCCTGCAGCCCCTGCGACGCTTAGCCTCTGTTGCCCCTGCCAGGGTCACCCCATTTCTTTTTACATGAATTTCCTACCTACCTTCACTCTTTCAGAAGACCACAGTCTAACTGCAGCTAGAATGATTGAACTAAAACAAAATCAAGTCAATCGTTCCGTCCCACTTAAAAGCTCTGGTGGCTTTCCGTTGTCTGTGAATCAGCCCCTTTGCAAACACTTAGAGGCTCCAGTGTGTGGTTTCAACCTGCCTCTCACCTACACTTTGATCTTGCTGTCTTCTCTTTCACCTTTTAAGCATGCTGAAATGCTCCCTTGACAGATGCTCTGTCACCTCTATACTACATGCTAAGCCAGTGGTTCTCCAACTAGTCCTTGGGCCAGCAGCATCAGTACCACCTAAGGACTTATTAGACATGCACGGTACGGAATTACAGCCCAGACTCACTGATTCAAAACCCTGAGGGTGGGGCCAAGCAGCCTATCCTGTATCAAGCCTAGAGATGTTTCTGACGAATGTCACAGTGTGAGAACCTTTCCCACAGGTATTTCTTCTGTTTGAGACAATCCTCCTTCTCTCCCTAAACCTGCTTTGCAAACGGTCTCACGCTTCGGACTCAGTTATCTTATCATCAGGGCAAAGCAGACCTTTCAATCAGCTTGAGTACAGTTGCTCTACGTACGCATGTGTGGTGCAGCACACTTTTCTGATATGTGTTGTTGTCTTGTTATATGCCAAAAACTGTCTCCTGAAAGCCTTCTGTGGGGAAGATGGGTTCTTTGCTGTGTATGTTCAATGCTTGTCACGTACCTAGAAGGTAGGTGATAAGGAAGAATCTTTAAATGAATGAAAGGATGGCTTTAGCAATGTTTTGCTCATTGAAATCGGTCCTTCGCACTCTTTCTCTCCTTATTTTCCAGGGGTATTTCCTGAGGGAACTGATATCAAAGAAGTCGGAACCTCAGATATTGTTTTCTGTCCTTTCTTTGTCAAATACAAGCCTCTTGGTGGGAATATACACACAAACATACTTTTTAAAAAGTCTATTCCACTTTTTTTGAAGTTGGTGATGGATGGATTAGGATTGTGTACAGATTTGAATTATCTACATCTATTGATATTGTAGGGGGATAATTTGTTCTAATACAGACTCAAACTTCAATTTATTCAATGAATCAATACTCTTTAAGAATTCACTCTATGGAGAATGCTGTGAGGTGTTTTCAATGGATTGCTACAGCTGTGTTTACAGGTGAACCTGGAAAGGAGAGGCTGGGGTCAGAGTTTGAACTGCCAGATGTGAGCTGAAGTGCAAGAGGTTAATGGTTTGTACTCTTTTCCTCATTCTTCACTTTCTACCTTTGATGACCTCATCCTGCCCTTCATGCTCTGGGGTTATTTCACCTACAAGGACTCTGTTTTCATTTGTCTGCATTTATTTATGCTTTCTCATCTATATTAAGAATCAGTTTTATTCATTATACCAAGAAATCCGCAGATCTATTGTTGTTATATATTTCGTAGTCATATGTAATTTCATTTTGGATTTTAACTTGTCTAGATATATTTCCAAGTTATATTCATTTACCTGTATCTCTATTCATTTTACACTCATGTACTTTTTTAGTCACTTTTGTGATTGCTTTACATATATATTTTTAATTCCTGTACTTTATTATTTTATTACTATATGTTTATATTGATATTTTCTTTGTTTAATTTGACTGAATTTTCTTTGCTTAGCTATTTTTAGTTTCAAATTTTCTACTTTAGATTTTACATTATATTATCTTAATTTTATAGTTTTCTGTTTAAATTTCTTATTTTTATTTCTTAAATTTTTTTAATGTTTCAGCTCTATTTTTTATTTATTCTCCTGTCTCTTAACATTTGTATGTGGACTTATATTTTAGCATGTTAATTTTGGTTTACTCATGCATTATTTCAAGGTCTATTGCTTTGAATAGTATGGATTATTTTTCATCAACAACAAAATCCAAAAGCAGCCTCCGAAGTGAGGGAAAATATTTTAAAATCATATATCTGAGAAGAAGTTTATATTCAAAATATATAAAGAGCTCAGTCAACTCAATAGCAAAAAAATGAACACTCTAATTTTACAAAGGGCAAAAGATTTGAATACACGCTTTTTTAAGGAAGACACACAGATGGCCAACAGGTACATAAGAGAAAAAAAAGTTCAACATTGCTAATCATCAGGGAAATGCAAATCAAAATCATAATGAGATGTCACCTTACAGCTTATAGAAGGGGAGCTATTATCAAAAAGGCAAGAAATAACAAGTGTTGGTTGGCAAGGATGTGGAGAAATGAAAACCCTTTTCCCACTTTTGGCAAGAATGTAAACTGATGAAGCCACCGTGCAAGAAATGTATGGAGGTTCCTCAAAAAATTGAAAATACTCACATCTTAAACACAGTAACTCACAGAAAACTAATCTCTAATTTGTGCATTTTTCTTTACTTATCTCCTGGAGATGCCCCTCCCTTGCATAATATGAATACCTAGAAAAGTGTATGACCCATATTTTATACTTGCCATAGTCTGTTCTAGTCTCCGTTCCTTTCCCAATCCTACCATCCTCTACCATCAAGTCAAAATGACATTAATAAAGAAACTCCAGGGAGTAAAAAGAACTCTCAAGATAAAATGTCAATCATGCCTGTTCTATTATGTACTCTGTATTAAAAATCAGTTTATGTTAAGTGATATGCATTAATATTCTAATTTTCATATTATAATCAGTTAATTAGTAGTAATTAGTACAGTTTAACTAGCCCAAAATAGCTGCCTTAAATTGTATGTGCTCTTTGTAATGTTACCTATGCCTCTGTGACATTTAACTATCTAAAGAAATTTCTTTTTGAAGAACAGTTTGAAACATTAAAAAGGATCATAGTCGTACTTTGTTTTCTTTTGAACTGACAATGCCTTAAAATGAACTCTAAAGAGCATGGTGAAGTTAAATGGTGTCAACTGGAATTTGAAAGGATAGTGTATAATTTTTATAGTACTTGTAGTGCAGAGCATAATCACCACCCCCCCAAGGATGCCTATGTTATTGTCTCTGAACCAGTGAACATGTCAATTTATGAGTCAAAAGGGACTTTACAGACGTGATGAAGAATTTTGTGATGGGAAATTATACTGGATTATTTAGGTGAATCCAGCGTGCTGACGAAGATTTCTATAAGGTGGGGGGAAGAGTCAGAAAGAGACAATGAGAGATAACAAAGGCAGTGCAGACCAGGCTTAGAGATTTGAAAATGCTAGCTGGCTGGTTTGGAAGATGGCGAACAGTGCCTTGAGCCAAAGAGCGCCTTTTCTGATGCTGGGGAGGCAAAGAGATGGAATCTCCCATGGAGACTACAGAGGGTGCTCAGACCTGACGACACCTTCATTTTGACTCGGTTACACCCATCTCCCACTTGTGACCTCCGTAACTGTAAGATATTACATTTGTGCTGTGTTAAGCCAATAAGCTTGTGGTCATTTGTTACAGCAACAACAGGGAACGTAATGGGCATTCTAGAATCACTCTGTGACGTTGCTGATGAATTATTTTCAATACAATACACTTTGGTAGTGATTTCTGTGCCAGTTTATGTAGCTACGGCCATTCATGTTCAAACAGTGAGGGTCTCTGAAGTGGTGACAGAGAGAAACCAACTCTGCTGTAGATATGAGGTGACTTATGATGACTGGGCTTGCTCAGTGCTAAAGAAGGCACCTGCAATGCAGGAGACCCAGCACACACAGGTTCGATCCCTGAGTCGGGAAGATCCCCTGGGGGAGGAAATGGCAACCCTCTCCAGCATTCTTGCCTGGGAAATCTCATGGACAGTGGAGCCTGGCAGGCTACCATCCAAAGGGTTGGAAAGAGCCGGGTATGACTGATATGAGGACTGGGAAGTTCAGAGCAGCGGACGGAGCTGAAGCTCTCCCCACTGATGATCGATGCATCAGAAACGCCCCCTCCTGCCCAGTCTGCGGCCCATACTTGGCAGTAGGGCATTTCCACACAGCATCTCTGCTACTGCCTCTCAAGTTATAGTCTCATCCCCTACAACAGCTCACAAGCACTACCTACATCTTAGCAGAGCTCACTCATGCAGTGACCGAAAGGAAACATGAGAAATGCACGTGATACTTGTTACTGCGAGCGTTTTCATTTCTGTGAGAGTTCTGTTGCATTTTCATACATCTTATAAAATGCAGAAGGGCTTCCCTGGTGGTTCAGTGGGAGAGAGTCTGTCTGCCAAGCAGGAGACCCAGGTTGTATCCCTTGGTCAGGAGGAGCCCCTGGTGTAGTCAGTGGCAACCCACTCCAGCATTCTTGCCTGGAGAATTGTGTGGACAGAGGAGACTGGCAGCCTACAGCCCATGGTTGCAAAGAGTCGGGCATGACTGAGTGAAAATCCAGAACTAGTCTTTTTTTTCAGGGGTTGGGTGGGGCTGGCGGGGAGGAATCTATTTATCACTTCTGAAGCAACTCAGAAACTCTTTTGAAAATATTACTATGGATATTGGGAAAAAAAATTAAGATGTTTCCTTTCTGACATTTAGCCAACTGTAAATAATAAAAAATAAGAAACTATTTGTTTAACTTCTAGGAAGAATGCAAATACTGAGAAAGTCTGAATTCAAATGCCTTTTAACAAATCAACAAAATCTTTATGTTTTTTTCTCTTTGCCTGTGTTCCAAGTTTGACTATATATTTTTTCACGACAAAAATTTGCCCAAATGGTGCCCAAAGATAAGGATGCATAACCCATTGCATTTCCAGGTTAACTAGAGACTTAAAACGGTGACATTCTATTGTTACATCCAAATGCCCTCATTAACGTATGACAGAGCTCTTTACAGAAGTAGGAGAAAATACATGTGAATAAATCTTATTTAGCTGGCTCCTTAACACTTGAAAAATCTGTGAGTCATGCCATAAGGGCTGTGCATAAAACACACAAAGAAAAAAAAAAAGAGCTTTTCCCAGTGACAATCACCAATAGTTGGGCTTGATGGTTTTTCAGCAGCTGTGTGCAAATCATTATGTATCAATGGCCATGGGGAAACATTGTCAACATCTGGAGTTTTTATTAAACAAATACCAGCAGCTACCATTTGATTGCTCTTTCCCCAAGCAAAGATTAAATAATTGTCCATCAGACACCTGCTGCATGAGATTCATCACAGCACCCTTTCTTGTCCATCAAACATAAAGTGGCATCTTTCTTGTGTTCTCCAGCACACAAAAGTCGTGTGTGTGTGTGTGTGTGTGTGTGATTAAAACTGGAAACAGAAGAAAAGGACACTGATTAATGAGAAACACATTCTTCCTTAGTTAAATGAGAATTTAAAAAAAAATGAAAATGAGATCCTTGCATTATAACAGAGCCATGTAATTTTCCTGTGAATTTTGGATTCCATGTGCTCTTTTTATTATAGTATTAAAGACTTGGAATGAATCATAATGAATTCCAAAGATAGGAATGGTGGGGACCCATTACAACAAGAGCTATCAGAGCTGGAGGAGGGAAATCACGTATGCATACATGTGTTCATGTAAGTTTAAGAGCTCTTTGTCTAGGAAATGAAGCTGCGGATCTTAAATATCAATGGGAATTTTACCAATGCTATGCAATGGTCATACTAAATGCAAACATGGTTTTCACCTCGCATAGGCAACACCTTTCCCAATGACAAGTGGTCTCTCCAGTATGAAGGAGTATGAGTATAGGGGCTTTCCTGAGGTTCCCGTAGTTAAGACTCTGTCTTCTGATGGAAGGGGTACAGGTTTGATATCTGGTTGGGGAGCTAAGATCTCATGTATCTTGAGGCCAAAAAATAAAAACATAAAACAGGAGCAATATTGTAACAAATTCAATAAAGATTTTAGAACCAGTCCATGTCTTTAAAAAAAAAAAAAAAAGAAGTGCAAGTATAGCAGTGTTATTAAAAAGATCCTTTGAAATTATTTGTATCCACGCTACTGAAAATGTGGCCCTCAGACCAATGATATGAATCACCTGGACACTGGTGAGAAATGTAAATTGCTAGACCCCACACTAATCTCCTGGATCAATTTTTGCAAATGTGACCTAGTATATGGGTTTTAGGTCTTCCTAGGTGGTGCTAGTGGTAAAGAACCTCCCCTGTAAAGATTCAGTGCAGGAGATGTAAGAGACATGGGTTCAATCCCTGGGTGAGGAAAATCCCCTGGAGGAGGGTCTTGCCTGGAGAATCCAGCATTCTTGCCTGGAGAATCTCATGGACAGAGGAGCCTGGTGGGCTACAGTTCATGGGGTCAGTGATTAGTACCTGAGATAAGTTAGAGAACCAAGGCTAATGTGATTTAGGGGCATCAGTAACTTGAATTTATTTGTCAAATACTGAGAAAATTCAAATTTAACACAATCCCCAAATGATTGATCTTACAGGAAATTCATGGTCTAATATGAAGTTTTCAAACACACCTCATGAAAATAACTTCCCTCATGTTTCATTTTATAAAAATACTCAGATATGTGGGAATAGATACATTGAAGACTTTCTCCAAATTTAGTTTCAAATTTAAAAATTATATATGTTTTTAGTGGTTCAGTTAGGTGAAATGGAATAAAAAATAGTTGGAGTAAGAAAAATCACCAAAATCCAATCCTAAAAATAGGAAAAATATTCTTGGTGCCAGAGTGTTTGAAAGGGCTTTCTAGATTATAAACCTAGATATAATGAGTAAAATTATATTTTTAGAGGGAGAATTGAATTAATATTACTCTGGTGTAGGCTTTTTGCTGTTCAGATATTGTAAAGAATATTTGGACACTAGTAAGTGCAGCATTTAGGTGTGTTTTCAAATGAAGTTAGTGAACTAAGCCTGACTTGAAATGGGAGATAATTATATTCAAAAAACAAAAATGTGTTGCCAGGAAAGTTCCTGGAATAATATCAGCAATTTGCAATTCTCTTGCTTTGCTTTCATGGTTGCAATACATCAGCAAGTTCATGTTCAAGGCAAGTGGAAGGGGAGAAAGCACAGCATGAGACCCTTTCGTCTCTTTAATCAGAAGAGCAAATCTTTCTTTAAAACCCTCCAATGGGCCTTGGATTAAGGCTCACTGCCCCATGAAGCCACCTTGAAAGGCAAGCAAATGACCTTTACATCAGTCAGTCAACCATGCCTGAATAGCCAGACCACGGCTGCCACTAACAACATGGACAGAATCCAGATCATTTTTCAGATCAATAATCCTATGATCAATAGACATTTGTTTAGTGGTTAATGTCAATTACCAACCTGTTCTTGAAGCAGGCTAGTTCTTGAAACCCTGTAAATGTGTTTAAAGATGAGCATCTGTTTCTAGGCTCTTGGTCTCTGAGGATTCTGATTGGTTGAATACATGTGATAGGAAAAACCTAAGCAGTCATTTTCTCATCTCCTACCTCCAACAAGATAGCTTAATATAAAACAGATGTTTGTAGCTTACAGCCCACACTTACCGAGGGCGATGCACTACCCGACTGTCTTCAGTGACCTATTCTGGTACCTCTCTGCACGGTACCTCAAGGATGCTCATCCAGGACATCGGACTTTGTCAAGCACATCTCTAACAGCCGCAGGGAGCTGAACTCGATGAACTTTCAAGGTCTCTTTTAAGGCTATTATCAGCTTTGCTGCCTGTGTAGTCTCAGGACTTGTTTATATCCACATGAGGTCAACGCTTCCTCCCTCCTATTAATTTTCCTGCCATCTGTGCTGCCAGATGTAGTGAGAACAGGGGCAGCTCTCCACCCTGGGGAAGAAAAGGCAACTCCGCCTCACAGCTCTGCCCCTGGCTCAGAACTGATTCTTCTCTTTGTTGCAGGAGATCTATGCTCTTGTTCACCAAAAGGAAAGGTCTGGGTGTACAACAAGCTGAAAATCGCTCTCTGTTTGGTGCAAAGAAGACTCAACCTGAGTGCATAATATGGCACACATTTCTTTACTTTTGCTGTTCATAAAATACTTTTGAAATGTGCCTACCGGCTAGAGGTATGCTGAGTTGGTGGTTTAGTTTTATTGAGTGATTGACCGAAGATAAGTGGGATAAGATCCACTTGGAGAAGGAATTTCACAGGAGCATAAAGTAAAGAAAATCAGGGCCTGGAATTAATTTATGAAAGGGGTAGAAAAGACATCAGCTTCTCCTTCCATTCCTGGAGCAGGCTTATAAAATGGTCCTTCAAATATGAGATGTACCCAGATAGGGAAGATGAGCCTTGTGGGGGGCTTGCTTCTTCTGCCTCTTCAGTGTCTTCCTTATTCATTTGTACCCTTGAAATTATAGCACTGAGAATAATGGGAAATGTTGAGGAATTATTGCTTAGCTTTGAGCCACCCTTCTATAGACTGTGTGAGCCTGAAAGGTCTTCCAAAGTCATCCATCCATCTTATTTCATGTTACAGAGGCAGCGATGGTGGCATGTGGAGATGCCTTTTTCAGACCAAGCTCACTGTCAGAGAGAAAGCAACTCATGCTTGTAGTAATTAATTCAACATGTTTGACACGTTAATATTTTAGTTACCTTTCACAACTACAAATCCTAGCAACTGAATTGAGCTTTGTATTTATCAAGGAGAAAAGTCTCTTCTCTTTATATAAATGCTGGTAGTTTTTAGGAGCAAGTTTACATTAGGATCAAACCATTCCTAATGCTCTCACGATGCTCACAAAAGTGAGATATTCAGCTGAATTGAATAGAAAATGATTATAACAAAATACTAGTACCCGTATTACTACCAACACTGACTAACAGTAATAATCGTGTATTGGGTTTCCCTGGTGGCTCAGTGGTGACTATTTTGCCTGCAATGCAGGAGACCTGGGTTCAATTCCAGGTCTCTTATGGAATTATGGATCTTATGGAAGATTCCCTGGAGAAGAAAACGGCAACCCACTCCAGCATTCTCGCCTGGAAAATCCCATGGACAGAGGAGCCTGGTGGGCTACAGTCCATGGGGTCCCAAAGAGTTGGACACGACTGAGCACAGCACTCAGAGTATGAGTTCTTGATCTTTTATTGTGTTAATCGTGTTGAGCTTCTTTAGAAGGTTGGCTGCCTTAGTGGAATAGCAACTACTAAAGTACTCAGCTTTGATAGTGTTAGTTGCTCAGCCGTGTCAGACACATTTGTGACCACATTGACTATAGCTCTCAAAGTTCCTCTGTCCATGGGATTTCCCAGGCAAGAATACTGGAGTGGGCTGCCATTCCCTTCTCTGGGAGATCACCATGATCCAAGCATCGAACCCAGGTCTTCTGCATTGCAGACAGATTCATTTCCATCTGAGCCACCAGGGAAGCCCAAAAGCCTTGAAAGTGAAAGTGTGTGTCGCTCAGTCATGTCCAAGTCTTTGCAACCCCGTGAACTGCAGCCCCTGTCCATAGGATTCTTCAGGCAAGAATATGGGAGTGGGTAGCTATTTCCTTCTCCAGAGAATCTTCTGGACTCAGGACTGAACCCGCCTCTCTTGTGTCTCCTGCGCTGGCAGGCAGGTTCTTTACCAGCAGCGCCACCTGGTAAGCCCCTTAAAACTATGTTCACACAAATATGACTAAATTATAGTATTAGATGCAGAGGTTAGCGTAAATGAATTCAAGTACTATTTTAATCTTTTTTTTCTAATTTTTGAAAGATTGAATCTCAAGTTAATATCATCAAATATAAGTTTTAAAAACAGAGCAGATCCTGAAAAAACAAGTGAGAAAACATTAATTTTTTTTTTTCAGTCCTGAATCCACCGAGTCTCTTTAGGCAAATGAAACAAATATAAGTACATTTATTCAACTATAGATTTCACTGAACTTGGAGATATCTCAAGGGTCAAGATATCACAAGTTCGAAACTGTTCCAGAACAGGTTTCATTGTTTGGTTTTGTACTGACACACTCATCTTGGCGTAGAACTTACTGGATGAATATTATTCAACATGGCACCAAACCCCAGTCAAGAGACTTGGTTCTCAAAACAATATCAGGCCTTCCACTGTGCCTGGGAACACACCTGCACGTGAAGCTCCCCGAGTTTCATAGTTTTATTGCAGCAGGCCACCTTCCCTCACATTCCCCATAAATCCATATAACGCCACTGCACTGCTTCATGACATCTGGTTCTCAGTGGAAGGCTATGACAAATAGTAGCGCTCAGAGATCTGGAAAGAAGGCGCAGTATGCATGGGACTCTCATCTGTGTATTTTCAATGCAAACGGAACCCGATGCAAATCCAGGGCCCTTATACCCTCAATATGAAAAAAAAAAAGGCAAAAACTATATATTATATGATAAAACAATCCAGGATAATAATTCTAGTTAATTTTAATCAAATGGACATTTATCAAGGGTGACACTTTCCTAGAGCCTGTGGGAAACATGGAGATGTTCACATATGCATTGGCTTCAAGAACATGATGTTCCAAAGAGACACAGGAAACATACAAATAATAATATGAAGCAGACAATTCTTGGGAAAGAGAGATTTCATAGAAATGCGTATGCAAGAAGAAAATGGGGAAGGCGTACTGGGAGTGATAACTTTCAGCCTGGGCATTGATGGATGAAGCTCACTTGGCCGTATTTAAAACAACTTGCTTTGTCCGCAGAGTCATACCTATTTGTTTTAGGAACTGGGGGCTTTCACAGAAGTGCAGTGGAGGGGATTTCTTGTTGGAGAGGATGTGCTTGCATATTTGCATATTTCAATGATGAATAATCCTTATTTCCCTTCCCAGGAGGGGTCCACTTGGCAAAAATAACTCCAAGTACCCACAGGAATAAATGCAGTTAAAGCAACTGGGAAGCATCTGACAGCCCCAGGGGAAAATTTATGCTATGGAGGTGTCGTTTTTCCTCAAAGTAGAAAACAGATTCCAATCTCCCCCCTTTTCTATGGGAACACTTGGAAAAGCCATTGGAAAGCAAAATCCATAAATTGGAGATAGCGTGCGTTTGTTCCAGAACAACCACAATAAAGCATATGTTACAATAAAGCAAATCACATGAATTTTTTTGGCTTCCCAGTGCATATAAAAGTTGTGGGTATACGGTTCCGTAGTCTATTAAGTATGCAATAGTATTCTGTCTATAAAAATAATGCCATGCCTTAGCTAAAAATACTTTCTTGCTAAAAATGCTAATCATTTAAGCCTTCAGTGAGTTTTGATCTTTTGGCTGGTGGAGAATTTGAAATACTGTGAGAGTGACCAAAACGTGACACAGACATGCAAAATGAGCAAATGACACTGATACACTTGCTGTCAGCATAGTTGCCACAACCTTTAATCTATAAAAAAAATAATAATAATCACCATATCTGCAAAGCATGATTAAGCAAAGTGTAATAAAAAGGGTCTTAAGGAGCACCGAAGAATTGATGCTTTTGAACTGTGGTTTTGGAGAAGACTCTTGAGAGTCCCTTGGACTGCATGGAGATCCAACCAGTCCATTCTGAAGGAGATCAGCCCTAGGATTTCTTTGGAAGGAATGATGCTAAAGCTGAAACTCCAGTACTTTGGCCACCTCATGGGAAGAGTTGACCCATTGGAAAAGACTTGGATGCTGGGAGGGATTGGGGGCAGGAGAAGAAGGGGACGACAGAGGATGAGATGGCTGGATAGCATCACTGACTCTACGGATGCAAGTCTGAGTGAACTCCGGGAGTTGGTGATGGACAGGGAGGCCTGGCATGCTGCGACTCATGGGGTTGCAGAGAGTCGGACACGACTGAGCGACTGAACTGAACTGAACTGAAGGTAGAAATTGCAGAATGAGTACCAGATATTGTCTGTTCAGATCCAGGTGGGTGATCTGAATTGGTTCAAATTGAGAGGCAGCTGATGGATGTAGTGCAGTGAAAGGTGTTGTAGTTTGTAGAAATTGTTTTGATAATATGTCTAGCTTAAAAATATAATCACTTTATCTGACACATTCTATTTCTCATCGAGAGAGCCTTGAAACTATTCTTGTATATGTTATGAACCACAGATTAAGTTGATAGAATATCTAACTTGTGGGAAAAGGAAAGGAGAGACTTCTCTGTGTTATGAACAAAAGAGCACAATTTATCATTTATCTTTAAAGACAGGACGTTAGAAACAGTATCCATAATGGTTCTATTATCTATTGTTCTATGCACACAAAAATGTGCAAAGCGTGAATTTCTTTTAAAACTCACTGCTGAGAAAAGAAGAGAGTCACGCACAGGTAACTTATTATGTAGGTGACTTTATCAATACTGATATTATTCATCCTAAACTTTTTACTCTGCTCGGTGTTGAAGTGTAAAATCATGCTATACACATCAAGAGTGTGATATCTGTTCATGGATCAGCTAGACAGTGATTCACATTTTCCACATTACACTGTCATCTGATGGATAGAACCTAGATGTTGTAATTGTATTAACACAACTGTCAGAGAAGAAAGAGTAAATAGAATGATGTACACACACAGAAACGACTGTTGCTTTATAATTATGTATTGCCCATGCATACTGGAAGCATGCATATAAAGTGTATCTATGTGCATATTATATAATTATGTACACACATAGTTTTGCAATTCTGTTTCTCTCTTTCTTTTTTTTTTTTTTACCATTTATCAGTTTTCAATTAGTACAGACATCTGTGCAATTATTTGCATTTTGACAGTTCATAAGAGTGAGCATTAAGTTTTCTGGCTTCCAGAGAACACTAGCCTATAATATCTCTAGAATGCAGAAAGCGGGAAGAAGACAGTCAATTCCCAAGATCCACCTTATCTGCCAATAGCTGAGTGATGATCTGTCTGCAGGGAGTTCAAGGGTATCAATAGAAAGAAATTGTCTGAGGGGAAAACTTTGGAAAGAAGGAAGACACTGCACACCCAAGGCTGTCCTCTACCCAAAGACAAAATTTCTTTGGAGAGTACACAGCAGTACTAACTGTATTCTAAATTCAGAGGAAATTAAGAACCTATTAAATATATATTAATATTATATGTTACTCAAGCAATATTCATGTATATGCAAAGCAAATTTCCAAGAAGTTTCCTATGTTTCTATAACCTTAGAATCAAAGTCTTTACTGGACTTATTTCAAGACTCAATGTCTCAGCTGAAATCTAATTATATTTTTCTCTCAGAAATCATTTTGCTTGAGCCTAGAAATGGACTAACTTGCATTTGAAGGTACTATAGATTGTTTGGATTGTGTTTGCATATATACTTTTGGAACCATATGCAGTATTTCAAGGAAATTTCAGGTGAAAACAAATTTGACTATGAAAGTTCTAGTAGAATATTAAAAAAAAGATGAAACACCTCAGTTCTCTTTGGGCCAACTACTTCTGAAAATGCATACATGCATGACACCAAGTTAAGCTCTCTTAGAAAATATGTTTTGCTCGTTTCTCTACAAGGGGTCTATCATCAGTGAAGTTACTTTGAGGCATTAGCAATGTATATATCATTCCCCAATGTTTAAGTCTTTATAATTATTTTAAAGTTAAATCCCTAAAATAGTGATTATAGTTTGAGTCAACTAGTACAGGTCTAAAACCTCATGCAAATTATATGGTTTACAAGGAAGATTTCAATGACTTTCTTCAACAGAAACATACTGTTAGTTATTACTTTACACCTATTCTTCACCAGACACAGGAGTTTGATCTACTTTAGCTAAAATAGCATCCATTTTATACGCAAATTTAAAAAAATACTTAAATATAAACTTTTTTCTCTGAATTGGGTGTTATAAAGAAGAAAATGGCATACTCTATGTTACAGTAGATCACACGTAACATGGTTGTATGGACTTACCTATGTCGACAGAAGTGCACACACACACATCTGTTTGAAGTGTATGGTGTGTGTGTGTGTGTGTGTGTGTGTGTTTGAATCAGAGTCCTCTGAATGAGACACACAATACAGAATGTTCACTGTTTCTTCTATAGATCATGCATTCCCTGCAGATTTATTTCTATTTCCTTAAACTTCACTAAATTTGAGGAGATTTCCTAGACTTGCAACCATAGCAGCTGACAATCCGTATCACTTTGTTCCAACAGGACACCCTTTTGCTGTTGTATTGAACCGGGTAGGGATTACATGGGGCTTCCCTGGTGGCTCAGTGGTAAAGAATGCTCCTGCAAATGCAAAAGGCGTGGGTTTGATTCCTGGGTCAGGAAGATCTCCTGGAGAAGGAAATGGCAACCCACTCCAGGATTCTTGCCTAGGAAATCCCATGGACAGAGGAGTCGCAAAGAGTCAGACAGGGCTTAGTGATTGAACAGCAACAACAAGGGATTGTTGGTGATGTCAGAGCAGAAAGGTCAGATCCTGTGTTTGCCTTGTATAGACTGTTTTCATTTTGTTGGCATCTACACTTTTGGAAATCTCAGGGGGAAACAATCCAGTTTCCCACCATTAAGTGAGATGTTACCTGCATGTTTTGTAAATGTTCTTTTTCAAACTGGAGAAATTCCAGTCAATTTCTAGTCTTTTGAGAGTGTTTGCCATGAATTTTTGTTTGAATTTGTCACGTACTTTTCCACATCTAGTGTTATTATCATGTGATGTTTCTTATCATGCAGATCAAATTGATTTTCGAATGTTAAGGCAGACTCGAATGCGTGTGTCTTATCTGGATATGGTATTGAATGCTTTTACGTTGTTGAACTTGATTTTCTAATGTCTCCTGGAGGAGTTTTGCATCTACGTCCAGGGGAGCACTAGTGAAAAAATGGACAACATGCTACAGTAAAAATATAAGCAGAGAGATGAAATGCTAAGAAATAGTCAAAAGAAAATGGAAAAAAAGTGACGTAAATGTGGATTGAATATAGCCAAAGAAATAATTGATGAGATTGAAGAGATTGGTCGTTGGTTCCTTTAAACGTGTGTGTACATGCTCTGTAGATCAGTTATGTCTGACTCTGCAACCCCAGGGACTGTAGCTTGTCAGGCTCCTATGTCCATGAGATTTTCCCAGGCAGGAACACTGGAATGGTTTGGCGTTTCCTCCTCCAGGAGATCTTCCCACGCAGGGGCTGAACGCTTGTCTCCTGTGTCTCCAGAATTGGTAGGCGGATTCTTTACCACTGAGTCACGTGGGAAGCTGGTTCTTTTAAATACATGACCTGATTACTCCAGGATCCACATCATCTGAGCCTAGTTTTGATGCCTGCTCTGTGTCATCAATGCTGGTTTTTCCACCTTGTCTTTGGGCATGCCTTATGATTTTTGTTAAAAGTTGTTCAATTGCTAAGTCATGTCTGACTCTTTGTTATCCTGTGGACTACAGCATGCCAGGCTTCCAAGTCCTTCACTATCTCCCAGAATTTGCTGAAATTCACATCCACTGAGTCTGTGATGCTATCTAGCCATCTCATCCTCTGCCGCCCTCTTCTTCTTTTGCCGTCAATCTTTCTCAGCATCAGGGTCTTTTCCAATGAGTCAGTTCTTCGCATCAGGTGGCCAAAATATTGGAGCTTCAGCATCAATTATTCCAATGGATAGTCAGGGTTAATTTCCATTAGGATTGACTGGGTTGACCTCCTTGCAGTTCAAGGGCCTCTTGGTTAAAAGTTAGATATGCTGTCAATGTATCAGTTAATAGGAGCTGGGTGGATTACATGCTTAATGTGGGTGTTTTTTGTTAATCCGGCTAGGATTTTGGTTGTGTTTAACGTTTGTTTCAGCTCTTGGTTCCAGAGTTTTCAAATTCCTCTATTACTCACTTTTCTTTTCCCCTATTTCCTTTGGATTTTCCTAAGAACTTCCCTTTAGGTACAGCCTCTGTGTCTCAGCTTTTTCCGTTGTAATTTGATGTTTAATACGCAAGTCCTCTGGGTGTGGCAGGAAGGCAAGGGCCAGTGTTTTAGTGGATCTGAGTTCTCACTGCCATGACATTCACAAATATTTCTTACTTTTCTTTTCTTTCTCCTGTAGGTCACACATATTGACGTGAGTGTGCTGGAGTCAGGTATCCCTTCCCTCAGGTGACATATGACCCAGGGAGGTCCCTTTCCCTCAGGAGTCCTGCTTATGGAGAATGCTCTAGGAAAATATATATGATTGCCAACTTTCAAATCAAACACTTCCCTACAGAAGTTTTCATTGTTTTCAAAGAAGGTCTTGTCCACAAGTTTCCCCCTGATCTTTGTATTAACCTAGAGATTGAATAATAGCTGCTTTGGGAGGGATATTATAAATTTGAATTACATTAATAAATTCAAATCAATTGAAATACACTTAGGGATTAACACTAGAGATCGTAAAGTAACCTCATATAATAAGTTATGGGACAAGACGTCATGGACGTTTTGATAGCAGACCCAAGGGATTAAACTCCCCTGCCCTAGACACACATGCATCAATCTATCCGACAAGAAATGGTCCATGTCCTCAAGTTACCTCTTTTTTTAGCCAGAAGACAATCTGTGCAGTAAAGTAACTTCTATCTTTTTCAAAATTGAATCAGTTGACTGTTCAGACTAATTTGTGGGTGACATTGCTGTATAAGAGAGAAAGCTGCATTTTAAGTTACCAAGCTGTGAATGTTGAGAGGCATATAAATAATGCTGAATAGAGCATTTGTAACAAATGCACCAGGAGTATACTAATTATACTAAATAAATAGCACCGATGGCAACAATGTATAAATGCAGGGCCTGTTAGAGGAAGGGAAAAAAGCATCCAACCCTGTAACTGAACCCTGCTGTTTCCTGGGATAATCGCACCCCATATGGTCCCCGATCTGAAAGCCCCACAACATAAGGCGTATTACATGCCCTGAAGCACCTTTAACAGATAGATTATAATGGCGTAGTATGGAAAGTATGGAAAGAATTCTTTTCTTTTATCTAGAAGCCAAGAAAGCCTAGTGGGAAAGGGTAAATAATTTTTAAGGAAGTTTTAGGGAAAAGATAGTTTCATAGAACTCCATTTTATGAAAATTAGAACTTTGTGTAAAACCAAGGGGAAAATGCATGACAGCCTTCACCCTAAGATATTTCTGTTTTACTCTTTTGAGGATCAACATATGATGGTACAAAGCTTTATTTCAATAGAAAGAACAGAGACAAGGTTTTGATTGTTGCTAAAATATATAAACTACCTGAACAGGTTGAGACATCAAATATTCCTTACCTACTTGACGAAAATGAAAATTGGGGTAGATAGTATTGAAATGTGTCTAACAATAAATTTGTGCTAGTGTGTAGTATAGTAAGCAGGAAAGTCAGCTCTGTCAGATAGGAAGCCGGCAGCTTTTTATTTAATTAATAGACCTGTACTGTTAAGTTATGTTAATGCTTTCATGTTATGCTGTGTTATGTATAATTTATAGCTTTCATGGCAAAAATGTATTAATGGGGACCCCTTGATTAGATCATTTCCAAGTTAAGAAGTCTGAAAATATTGCATTTTAGTTTTATTTTATTTGTTCTTATTTTTTCTTTTGCCAAATCAACTTACATGGTGTGAAGTTACATAATAGGTAGTTTTTAGAGAACTCACTGGGGCCTAGGGTGCTCTATCATTAGAAAGGTAGCGAGAATCAAGGTGTTGCAATATTCCCATGGTTCCTGTTAACAAAAAAAGTATGAATGCATTATCATAAACAGTTTATTAGACCTGATTAAGACATCTCCTCACACTTCATGCTTCTTGCGCAAAATGTGTTGGTGCCTTCATCTCTGTATTTGAAGCAGAAATACAAATTTTATAATGAGAATTAACAGATTTAAATCACAAGTGTCTGTTGGATTTTCAAGTTACCACTTGAGAAGCATTAATTCTTATGGGGTTTTGTATCTGAAAGAGAATCATTTTGTCCCTGATCCTACATTAATCTTTTATGAGAAGTTAACATTAGATAATATAGAGATAATTATTTATGGTAAGCTAAAATGACAGCAAAACAGTCCGACATTAATCCGCGTCATTGTAAATTTTAAGCTCAGCTTCTAATAGAATTGACTGAAGACCAAGCAAAATACATAATTTATTGCATAATCCTGCAAATCTATACAAAGGATAATGAGAAGATCTGTATCCCATTATAATCAGGAATATGAATGTTGTTCATAATCACCAAATCTTTGATCTTGTTTTGTTCATGTAAAGTGGCTGCGAAAGGAGAAAACTGGTTCTTTCAATAAGTGGAAAAATAAGATATATCAAAAGAATGAGCTATTTAAAGCTATTCATTCAAAATAATGGGGTATTATTTAAAATTATTCAGTCAAATAACATAACAGTCCAAATGTAGGCATAAACTTCTTTGGATTCCAGTGTTAACTTTCAGAGGAAAAGTTTATGTGCTAATGGCTACACATATCTTCTTAATGTATTAGAGTTTTTCTTTATGGTTAGGAGAAAAAAATATCAGAGTGTCTCTTTCTGTCTTCTCTCTCTTCCTCTTGTAGATCAAAGTCACATGGAAATAACTTAAGTAGGGGAAGAAACGATAAATTTAGAGTCTTATTTGAAATAGAAAATTTTCTAAAATGATAGTAATGTAAATTTAAGCTTTCTGATCATTTTCAGAAAATTACCCGTTTGTTTTTTTTTAAGCCAAAGTTAACCTTTTTTTTGAAGTTGACATCTTAGAATCTTTCATGTTCTCTGTGAATAATGAAAATAAGCTATTGCACATTTCTGTGTTTTTAAAACTTATTTATGTGCCTTTTCCTTATACTTCCACTATATTCTGTGAAGAAAATAGAGTTGTCATGAATCATGTTGGTCTTGAGTTAAATACAATTGAGAGAGTTTAGGTAAATCTACCATCCACTGAATAACTAACCACATGTATCAGATGTTCCAGTAAATATTACATAAACGTGACCTCATTTAAACCTTTCCCAGAGGCTTGTGAGGCCTTATATGATTTCTACTTTGGCGATAAGAACAATAAATCACTAAAATTTAGTTTATTACTTAAAGTCACAGAGCTGGGGTGGGATTACCACCCTGATCTTCCACTCCAAATCCAGTTCACTTTCTCCTACAAGAATGTGTTAAAACTAGCAGTACATTTGAAGTTTTCTTAAAACTCTGAAGGCTGAGTGGACCGACCTGTTGACACCGGTCTCAGCAAGACATGTTTTTCTCTCATATGTTCTACACAGAAGAGTTTTGCTTAAAAAAGGATCAGATCCCATAGAATGTACAACCCCAAGAGTGAACCCTAATGTAAACTATGGACGTTGATTGATAATGCTGTATCTACACAGTTCATCAATTGTAATGATTGCCCCACACTGGTGTGAGAGGTTTTTTTTTTTTTTCTTTTTTAGCTTTTTATTTTGTATTGAGATAGAGCCAATTATCAACATCAGTGTTGTGATATTTTCAGATGAACAGCAAAGGGATTCAGCCCTACATATGCATATATCCATTCTCCTCCAGCTCCCCTCTCACCCAGGCAGCCAAATGCATCAGGCAGAGTTCCCCACACTATACAGTAGGCCCTTGTTGCTTATCCATTTTATTTTATTTATTTATTTATTTAGCTTTTTTTTTTTTTTTTGCTTATCCATTTTAAACAGAGCAGTGTGTCCATGTCCATCCCAAAGTCTCTAACTATCCTTGCCCTACTCCTTCCCCCGACAACAACCATAAGTTTATCCTCTATGTCTATGAGTCTCTTTCTGTTGTGTAAGCTCATTTGCGTTATTTATGTTTAGATTCCACATATAAGGGATGTCATACGATATCTCTCCTTCTCTGTTTGACTCACTTCACTCAGTCTCTAGGTCCAGACATGTTGCTGCAGAGGACATTATTTCATTCTCTTTTATGGATGAGTAATATTCCCCTGTGTGTATATGTGTGTATATATATCTCACCTCTTTATCCGTTCATCTCTTGATGTACGTTAAGGTTGCTTCCGTATCTTGGCAATTGTAAACAGTACGGCAGTGAACACTGCCTTTGGATCATGCTACTCCCCAGATGGATACCCAGGAGTGGGATTTCGGTGTGATAGGGGAGCTCTATGTTTAGTTTTCTAAAGATATATCCCTAGTATTCTCCATAGAGCTTTGTAGAAGGTGAGGCTGCCCATATGTGGGCAGAGTATGGGGAATCTCTGTGCCTTCCACTCAAGTTTTGCTGTAAACTTAAAACTAAAAAGACAAAAGTAAAAAGATAAAATGAAAAAGGTGCCCTAAAAAGATAAAGCCTATTAAATTAAAAAGGAAAGAAAGAAAGTAAAAACCAAAGCTTTAACAATGGTTTAAAATATCTATCCTAAAAACAAGTTTCCTTGGACAGCAAGATACGAGATTTCACAGTGTATGAGAAAGTGAGAGCTAAAATCCACTTTAAAGTCTCACCACCCTATTGGTGTCAAATTAAAACACAGCATCAGCAGCATGTTTTCTCCAATCCCAATTTGGTTACTTTTCTGTTATTCTCTCCAGTGGACAGAATGTGGTCCACTGGAGAAGGGAATGGCAAACCACTTCAGTATTCTTGCCATGAGAACCCCATGAACAGTATGGAAAGGCAAAATGATAGGACACTGAGAGAGGAACTCCCCAGGTCAGTAGGTGTCCAACGCGCTACTGGAGATCAGTGGAGAAATAACTCCAGAAAGAATGAGGGGATGGAGCCAAAGCAAAAGCAATACCCAGCTGTGGATGTGACTGGTGATAGAAGCAAGGTCACCAGTAACACAATATTGCTGTAAAGAGCAATATTGCCTAGGAACCTGGAATGTCATGTCTATGAATCAAGGCAAATCGGAAGTGGTCAAACAAGAGATGGCAAGAGTGAACGTTGACATTCTAGGAATCAGTGAACTAAAATGGACTGGAATGGGTGAATTTAACTCAGATGACCATTATATCTACTACTGTGGGCAGGAATCCCTCAGAAGAAACGGAGTAGCCATCATGGTCAAGAAAAGAGTCTGAAATGCAGTACTTGGATGCAGTCTCCAAAATGACAGAATGATCTCTATTCGTTTCCAAGGCAAACTATTCAATATCACAGTAATCCAAGTCTATGCCCCAATCAGTAATGCTGAAGAAGCTGAAGTTGAACGGTTCTATGAAGACCTACAAAACCTTCTAGAACTAACACCCCAAAAAGATTTCCTTTACATTGTAGGGGACTGGAATGCAAAAGTAGGAAGTCAAGAAACACCTGGAGTAACAGGCAAATTTGGCCTTGGAATGCGGTATGAAGCAAGGCAAAGACTAATGGAGTTTTGCCAAGAAAATGCACTGGTCATAGCAAACACCCTCTTCCAACAACACAAGAGAAGACCCTACATATGGACATCACCAGATGGTCAACATCGAAATCAGATTGATTATATTCTTTGCAGCCAAAAATGGAGAAGCTCTATACAGTCAACAAAAACAAGACCAGGAGCTGACTGTGGCTCAGATCATGAACTCCTTATTACCAAATTCAGACTCAAATTGAAGAAAGTAGGGAAAACTGCTAGACGATTTAGGTATGACCTAAATCAAATCCATTATGATTATACAGTGGAAGTGAGAAATAGATTTAAGGGCCTAGATCTGATAGATGGAGTGCCTGATGAACTATGGAATGAGGTTCATGACATTGTACAGGAGACAGGGATCAAGACCATCCCCATGGAAAAGAAATGTAAAAAAGCAAAATGGCTGTCTGGGGAGGCCTTACAAATAGCTGTGAAAAGAAGAGAGGCGAAAAGCAAAGGAGAAAAGGAAAGATATAAGCATCTGAATGCAGAGTTCCAAAGAATAGCAAGAAGAGATAAGAAAGCCTTCTTCAGCGATCACTGCAAAGAAATAGAGGAAAACAACAGAATGGGAAAGACTAGAGATCTCTTCAAGAAAATTAGAGACACCAAGGGAATATTTCATGCAAAGATGGACTTGATAAAGGACAGAAATGGTATGGACCTAACAGAAACAGAAGATATAAAGAAGAGGTGGCAAGAATACACAGAAGAACTGTACAAAAAAGATCTTCACAACCCGGATAATCATGATGGTGTGATCGCTCACCTAGAGCCAGACATCCTGGAATGTGAGGTCAAGTGGGCCTTAGAAAGCATCACTATGAACAAAGCTAGTGGAGGTGATGGCATTCCAGCTGAGCTGTTTCAAATCCTGAAAGATGATGTTGTGAAAGTGCTGCACTCAATATGCCAGCACATTTGGAAAACTCAGCAGTGGCCACAGGACTGGAAAAGGTCAGTTTTCATTCTAATCCCGAAGAAAGGCAATGCCAAAGAATGCTCAAACTACCACACAATTGCACTCATCTCACACACTAGTAAAGTAATGCTCAAAATTCTCCAAGCCAGGCTTCAGCAATACATGAATCGTGAACTTCCAGATGTTCAAGCTGGATTTAGAAAAGGCAGAGGAACCAGAGATCAAATTGCCAACATCTGCTGGATCATGGAAAAAGCAAGAGAGTTCCAGAAAAACATCTACTTCTGCTTTATTGACTATGCCAAAGCCTTTGACTGTGTGGATCACAATAAACTGTGGAAAATTCTGAGAGAGATGGGAATACCAGACCACCTGACATGCCTTGAGAAATCTGTATGCAGGTCAGGAAGCAACAGTTAGAACTGGACATGGAACAACAGACTGGTTCCACACAGGAAAAGGAGTGTGTCAAGGCTGTATATTGTCACCCTGCTTATTTAACTCCTATGCAGAGTACATCATGAGAAACACTGGACTGGAAGAAACACAAGCTGGAATCAAGATTCCTGGGAGAAATATTAATAACCTTAGATAAGCAGATGACACCACCCTTATGGCAGAAAGTGAAGAGGAACTAAATAGCCTCTTGATGAAAGTGAAAGTGGAGAGTGAAAAAGTTGGCTTAAAGCTCAACATTCAGAAAATGAAGATCATGGCATCTGGTCCCTTCACTTCATGGGAAATAGATGGGGAAACAGTGGAAACAGTGGCTGACTTTCTTTTTCTGGGCTCCAAAATCATTGCAGATGGTGATTGCAGCCATGAAATTAAAAGACGCTTACTCCTTGGAAGAAAAGTTATGACCAACATAGATAGCATATTCAAGAGCAGAGACATTACGTTGCCAATAAAGGTCCATCTAGTCAAGGCTATGGTTTTCCCTGTGGTCATGTATGGATGTGAGAGTTGGACTGTGAAGAAGGCTGAGTGCCGAAGAATTGATTCTTTTGAACTGTGGTGTTGGAGAAGACTCTTGAGAGTCCCTTGGACTGCAAGGAGATCCAACCAGTCCATTCTGAAGGAGATCAGCCCTGGGATTTCTTTGGAAGGCATGATGCTAAAGCTGAAACTCCAGTACTTTGGCCACCTCATGCGAAGAGTTGACTCATTGGAAAAGACTCTGATGCTGGGAAGGATTGGGGGCAGGAGGAGAAGGGGATGACAGAGGATGAGATGGCTGGATGGCATCACTGACTCGATGGATATGGGTCTGAGTGAACTCTGGGAGTTGGTGATGGACAGGGAGGCCTGGCGTGCTGCGATTCATGGAGTTGCAAAGAGTCGGACAGGACTGAGCGACTGAACTGAACTGAATTGAACCTTCGGGGAGCTTGCATTTTGCTATTTTAAAGCGTCTTTCTTTAAACTTTATCCTCCTGCCCCAAATTTGGTTTAGGAAGAGAAAGCAGGATCATACACTTCTTTATATGTATAAATGGAGTTTTCAAACTTACCCTTTACCTCCCCATATTCCTCAATGTCGCTTTACCTCACTTCGTAGATTCTGTGTTCCTGTCCTTTAATGATTTTCACTGCTGAGCTCTGCACTTTCATCAAAGTCTTGACAACCTCCTGAACTCTTGGAGTACAGCCGGGTACGGAGCACCCTATTGAGCGGTAATGCTACAGAAGTGATAAGATTGCTTCCCAGCTTCTTCCAGACCTTTGTCTTCTCATCAGACCCATTTCCTAGCACGATTCCTATGACTCTTCATCATAATCTTGTGGTTCACTAGGACCCTCTGTTCTTTCTTTTCTTTTTTTTTTAACTTTTATTTTATATTGGAGCATAGTTGATTAACAGTGTGGTGTTAGTTTCAGCTGTACAACAAGTCATTCAGTTGTACACATACATGTATCCTTTTTCAAATTCTTTTCCCAATTAGATTGTTACAGAATGGTGAGCAGAGTTCTTTACGCTATACAGTAGGTCCTTGTTGGCTATCCATTTTAAATATAGCAGTGTGTGCTTGTCAGTCTCAAACTGCCTAGGGCCCTCTGTTCTTCCAATACATATGTGGATAGAAATGTGTATATATGAGCTTTCTTTGGAGATTTTATGAGCTATTTAAACATCATCTGTGCAGACTTAATTTAAGTTTGTTGGAAGAGAGTCTGATATGATAGAAATCCTGTACATTTTGAAATGAGAGAAAAAGTTTTGGATCAAGTCTCCATCATTGCATTGCAAGATCCATCATTTCATTGCAATATAGTAAAACTCTCTGTCTTCAGTTCCATCATCTGACTAATTATTTACAAAAGCCAAGAAAATATCTTTCCCTTCAGAAAGTTGATGATTAACTTGGTTACATATAAGGTTGTCCTTGGTTTGCATAGAGCATCAGTGACAATATTTGCCTCTTTGCAGTAGTTCTAATAAATAAGTCTTGTCTTCAGACTATTTTTCACCTAAAAAGAAATGGACAAGGTTTTGGAGGACTTGAAATTCTAAAATTAAGATGCACATCTTAGATGAATCTCTCACCACTTAACTCTGATGAAGTCAGTTAATCATTTAGTTTCTCAGTTTCCTCAAACACTGTGATTATGATGACCTATATCTTTTAAAGTAGTTGTAATAAACTGAGGTAACATGTGAAAACCGTTTATATAAGCTACTATAGAAACAGAAGTTATAAAAATACTACATTTGAAATTAGGCTAGAATAAATACTATTAATAATATATATATCTATATATAATATTAATGTCTTCATGTCTATCTGAATATATGAAATTTATAATTATAATAGGGGCATATACATTTTAATTCAGAGAAGGCAATGGCAACCCACTCCAGCACTCTTGCCTGGAAAATGCCGTGGACGGAGGAGCCTGGTAGGCTACAGTCCATGGGGTCGCTAAGAGTCGGGCGCGACTGAACGACTTTACTTTCACTTTTCCTTTTCATGCATTGGAGAAGGAAATGGCAACCCACTCCAGTGTTCTTGCCCGGAGAATCCCAGGGATGGGGGAGCCTGGTGGGCTGCCGTCTATGGGGTTGCACAGAGTTGGACATGACTGAAGTGACATAGCAGCAGCAGCAGCATACATTTTAATTGGAAGTTCTTATATATTTCTGTACAAGAATATACTCAAATACACAAATAACACAAATATTCAATCTCGCTACATTAAATTGGCTGCTTCTGGAACACTGCACACCTGATATGAGAAGAGTGAAGTGTTGCTTACTAAATGGGATGTGTTTAAAGATGGGCATGGGAATCTTAGTGTTAGAAATTTAAGGCAAGTAATCATAGTGAAAAGTTCTACTGGTAAGTGGCTGTAACATGCCATTGGAAATGATCTCTTTGAGATGAGAGTAGCTCCAAGGAACATGGCTATTGAGTTGGCCATAAGAAATTAAATAGAGAAGCTCTGATAATATTATTAGCACATTTCATCTCAAAGTCTTTTGCAAACACCTGATTTTTATTACATCTGCCACCATTCTTTTGCTTGGACATTAATGCCTTTTTTGGCCTTAGGTAAATCAAAGGCCTTTATATATATATTATTATATGGTTGGTAAATGCATTTTATGAGTCTAAGGTAAATATTAATAAAATATGCTTGCTAAGGATCAACACCTGAAAAAGTGTACAACCATCGTGAGCTATTTGGTACAAGCTCTCCTACACCCTACATCTAATCCATCAACAAATACTGTTAGATCCAACTTCAAAATACTTTCAGAATCTGACTACCCTTGAAATCTTCCCAGATACTACCTCCCAGATAAGCCACAGTGCTTGTTCTTGGTTTTATTCCTCCACTAAAAACCAATTCTCCATTCAGCTGCCAGAGTGACCTTTTAGAAAGTGACTCAGGTTGTATCTCTCCTCTACTCAAAACCTTCCAATGGCTGGTTTGAGATCTCATTCATGCTGATCCCTAGTCATCACGATGATGTAAGGACTTTGCAACATCCGGTATGATCTGGTTCCCTACCTCTACATCCAGCAGCTTCTTACAAACACACGCACACAGACACACACACACAGACACACACACACACACACACACACTTGCTTTCCTTGTCTCCTGTCTAATTCCAATCCTGTCACTCAGGTCTCAAAGCTCTGTGTGTGGTTTCCTTTGCTTGGATAACTTCCTGGACTATGAGCACGGCTCACCTCTCCCGTCTTTAGGTCACCACTGAAACTTGATCTTATAAGGGAGGCCGTTCCTGATCTGGCAGTTCCACCCCACCCCCACCCCCCGACTCCAGATTTTCTTTGTTCTGTTTTTATTTATCACCTTAAATTACCTGATGTTATACACAGATTTCCCCTTTGGCTCAGTGGAAAGGAATCCACCTTCTATGAAGAAGATGCAGGACATGAGGGTTCGATCCCTGGGTCGGGAAGACCCCCTGGAGGAGGAAATGGCATCCAAGCCAGGATTCTAGCCTGGAGAATCCCATGGACGGAGGAGCCTGGTGGACTACAGTCCATGGGGCCTCAAAGAGTCAGACATGACTGAAGCAACTGAGGGTGCACACACACATGGACAGGTATACGATACATGAATGGCCTGTGTATTTAGCTACTACTAGTGTACTCATCTGTGGAGAAGGCAATGGCACCCTACTCCGATACTCTTGCCTGGAAAATCCCATGGGTGGAGGAGCCTGGTGGGCTGCAGTCCATGGGGTCGCTAAGAGTTGGACACAACTGAGCGACTTCCCTTTCACTTTTCACTTTCATGTATTAGAGAAGGAAGTGGCAACCCACTCCAGTGTTCTTGCCTGGAGAATCCCAGGGACAGGGAAGCCTGGTGGGCTGCCGTCTATGGGGTCGCACAGAGTCGGACACGACTGAAGCGACTTAGCAGTACTCACTTGTGTGCTCAGTCCCTTGTGCGCTTAGTCACTCAGTCATGACTCAGTCAAGATTAATCCCGTTCTTGCTCGGATAATCCTGTGCAAGAATGGATTGCCATTGTCTCCTCCAAGGGATCTTCCTGACCCAAGGGTCAAACTGTGTCTCCTGCATTGCAGGCAGATTTTTTTTTACCCACTGAGCTATCAGGGCAGCCCTGCTCAGTCACTTAGTGACTTAGTGCCCAACTCTTTGCAACCTGGTGGGCTATAACCCACCAGGCTACTCTTTCTATGGGGTTTCCCAGGCAAGAATACTAGAGTGGGTTGCCATTTCCTACTCCGGGGGAATCTTCCCTACCCAGGGATCAAATCCACCTCTCCTGCGTCTCTTACACTGGCAAGCAGATTCTTTACCACTGAGCCACACTCACATAGTGGTAGTTTGTCGCTCAGTCGTGTCCGACTCTTTGCGACCCCGTGGACTGTAGCCTACCAGGCTCCTCCCTCCATGGGATTCTCCAGGAAAGAGTACTGGTGTGGGTTGCCATTATAGTCCGTTGTTAAATAGCTCTAACATTCCTATATGTCAAGGTTCTTTCTTTAATTTTTACAATATACAAGACTGATCGATTATTCCTTCAAGAGCCAAGCTTCGATTAAAAGATAGGAAGCTTTAGAAGAATAAACTAGAATGGTAGTTTGCCACACCACACCCATCCCCAGGAGAGTATTGAAACTTCAAACTAGAGGAAACGAAAAGGAAAGCTGTAGAGAAAATAAGAGGGAGCGATGATGGGAAGGGGCCTTGCACCTGCTTTTCTTTGGGGTTGGGTCTGAAATCAAGGAAGTGAGTCAAATGCTCCCAAAAAGAGCACGCTTCAGAATCTTGATGTGCAAAATGGACAGTGCTACTTAGCATTTTTAAGTGCGAATCAGCACAGATGGCGGAGCAAGAAAGGGGCCTCAACTGGCAGAACTTACATGGTAAAGGCTGAAAGGCAATGCCCTAACTGAAGTTTCCAGGAAAACATTTCAGGCAAAATGGTGCTCAGTGTAAAGAACTAAATAGTGTGATAGAAAAACCAAACAGTTGTTATATAACTGTATATATATATATATAGATATATATATATATTTGTATGTATATGTGTGTATATATATATATATATATATATATAATGTACAACTACCATTGGTGGCCTGGAAATAAGTTCCTAGAGTCTTGTTTTGATTGAGAACATATTTGTACATTCTGGAATTACACTTCAATTTTCTTTAATACAGAGTAAAACTATATGAAATGGGATGCAAAATAAACTTTTTTTTTTTTTTTTTGCAAAATGAAATGTGTCATAATGAGAAGCAATGTAATGGATTCTTAACCTTTGTAGGAGAAAATCCTTAGTAAAACCTACTGAGGAATGTTGACCATGGCCCTCTGTTTTGAAATGTGATTTCAAGTTCACAGAGAAATGCTGACATACCTTCTCAAGAACATACAGTCATCAGGCAATTGGAAGCGCAGCCTTGTGCTTATTAGTAGCATAATTCCTGGGGATTCCCTGGCAACCCAGGGGTTAAGGGTCTGTGCTGTCAGTGTAGGGGGTACAAGTTTGATCCCTGGTAGGAAACTAATATCCCACATGTCGCAGTTACCAAATAAAAAAGGAAGCTCAATTTCTACCTTTCCCTGTCACCCACCAACCCAAAAAGAAAGGAAGGTTTTTTTTTTATTGGTTAAAAAAAAAACCCACATAAAAAACAAAATAAAAATCAACCAATCATACCTATAGATTTGCATGCCTCTACCTCTCTCCTGCAATGCTAGAGACCCTGGTTCGATTTTTGGGTTGGGAAGATGCCCTGGAGAAGGGGTAGGCTACCCACTCCAGTATTCATGAGGTTCCCTGGTGGCTCAGATGGTCAAGAATCTGCTTGCAATGCAGAAGGCCTGTGTTTGATCCCTGGGTTGGGAAGATCCCCTGGAAGAAGGTATGGCAACCTGCTCCAGTATCCTTGCCTGCAGAATGCCCATGGACAGAGGTGCCTGACAGGCTACGTTCCATGGGGTCTCACATAGCTGGACACCACTGAGCAACCAAGCACGACATCTCCCTCCTGATAACTCTGTAATTTCCCTCACTCAGGGCTCTAGTGTATGTCCCCAGATTTCTCTTTACCCTCACGGACTTCAATCCATGTGTGTGATATTTCCAACCACGTATTTTTCTTTCATCTCTGTGATCACCTCACACTCAGTTTTATTTTATTCTTTTTTTCTTGCCCCTACCTATTCCCAAGATGACATCATGCACATTTTCATCACCAGAAATTGCAATATCGCTGAACTCACTTTCTAATCTAGTTTAATCAGTATAACCACTCTTTAAAAATACCCCCCAATTCCCTTGCCTCTCTCTCCTTTCATCACAGTTGGTCTACCACATCCACAGCCTTAGAAATCCAGCCAGCTGAAAATCTATGTCTGAATCTTCCTTGTATATGATGCCAAATGTTCCTGAAGAAAATCAGATTTAGGTACCTGAAGCCAGTTATGTATTCACTGATAACAGCCTGATATGACAATATACAACACCTGTCACTCCTATTATAATTGTTGAAGGAGCTTGATCTCTTCCCCACCAGGTCTACTATAGACGTACTCACTCCCAGTATCCTCTTATCCACTACAGAGATCCATAGTCTTCTAAATATTCCATGGGATATACAGGTCCTAAAACATTGCTCACTGCTATCTGAAAGTCAAATTTCACTAGCCATCCTATTTTTATTTGCTAAATTTGGCAGCATTATCACCGCTTCCTCTTAGAAACAGGTTCCCCTTCCTCTGCTTAATTAAAAAAAAAAATAAGATTGCATCTTGGGGAAGTTCTTCATTTACCTTCCACCACTCTCTCTGAATCCTCCCCCTCACACTAAGTTTTTTCCTTCCTCTTTGTTTGTATAGAAAAAGAGAAAAGTCAAATATGTTGGGACCAAAGTCAATGCTAGGAACTGGAGATCCTATACCCCTGTTCCTTGCATGGCCCCTCATATACATTAGGAACATGACGATGTGCGTTGCCATTGCTTTTGCTCAGTCGCTAAGTAGTGTCTGACTTGGTCGTGGTCAGGCTGCTCTGACCCAGAGATCGGACTTGTGTCTCTCGCATCTCCTGAACTGGCAGGCAAATTATTTACCACTAGCACCAAGTCCTTACTAAACCTTCCAGGACTACTTCACGGAGAAAACCCTGCTTCCATTTTCTCTCACCATATCCTTTTCATATTCTTATCATTTTACCTTTCTGTTTAATTGTCTGTGACCTCCACTAGGCTACGGTTTGGTTCACTACTGAATTTCCTTGCAGTGTTTAGCAGAAATGGTACGTAACAAGCATGAATTAAATATCCATTGGATAAATGGGAAAACACATCAATATAGTTTTTGTGAAACAGTATTTTTAAATGTAGGATGTGACCGTCAAATCAGCACAATTTTATTATGGATTTTAAAACTATTAAAATAATTAAATACTAAGCTTATCTCTTTATGATATATAACTATGCATTCAACATTAGGTTAATATATGACACAAATGTTACCAGATAATAGGTTATAATATTCATTTAAGCCCTAAATAAAGTAACTCAATAAACTAAGATAAATAGTGAAGAGATCTAATGAGAAAAAAAAATTGCATCTATTATAGTGATAATTCTATGCTTTTAATTAAACTTGTTGCAGGTATATTTCATTGTGAAGGTAAATTGTCTAGAAGCCAGGGTTTTACTTCCAAGGCACATTTGGGGTTATTTTTGCAAAGCCCCATACATAATTTTATTGTTATGTGATTATATCAGCTATTAATAATATCACCACCATAATTATTTACAGCTTATTAATCATTACTGAACAATTAAAAAGATTTAATAGCTCATTTCTCATTAACTTACCTTTGGATAAGAGTAAAAAATTTGTTTTCCCTTGTATAATAACACATTTTGAAAGAACATCATCAGAATCTAGAATAGGAAAAGTAGAAAAAGGACAGAAATTTTATTTTACCCCTAGGCATAAAAAATAATTACTTAAAGATAAGATATTTCATATTTATTAGAAGGCTGCTTCTTCTATTCTTTTGTTATCTTTTTCTTTCTTCTTTGAAACTCTCTCCTGATGCGCAAACACCACACACAGCATAAAACATTTTGTTTCTCCCATTTAAGGGAGTTGGACCATAAAGAAGGCTGAGCACCAAAGAGAACTGATGAGCATCAAAAAAAGCACCTAATTGATGCTTTAGAATTGTGCAGCAGAAGACTCTCGAGAGTCCTTTGGATGGCAGGAAGATCAAACCAGTCAATCCTAAAGGAAATCAACGTTGAACACTCACTGGAAGGACTGATGCTGAAGCTGAAGCTCCAATACTTTGGACATTTGATGCAAAGAGCATCCTCATTTTAAAAGACTCTGATGCTGGGAAAGATTGACGGCAAAAAGAGAAAGAGGCAGTAGAGGAAGAGAGGGTTAGATACCATTACTGAGTCAATGGACATGAGTTTGAGCAGACACCAGGAGACCGTGGAGAACAGAAAGCCCAGTGTGCTGCAGTCAGTGGGATCACAAAGAGTCAAACACGACTTAGCCACTGAACAACAACGTTTAAGGGAGAAGTGATGACAGTCTGGTAAACAAACAAGTCTGATGTTGACTGACCTCAAGAGCTCTATCTCATTGCATAAGATCATTTGAATTTTCAAGGACAGGAGGCAGTGAAAAATATTTGATACAGAGAAAAAGGCAATATTACTAGTGAAATTTCCCGCATCAGTGGGGTTAAAAAGGAGTTGGATTTTCCTGAGGCAATGGAACCTGTGCTAGGCCTTTGCCAACACTGTCTGTGCAGGAGGAGTTCTTTCATCTCATCTCAAATGGGACTATTTGATTAGGTTAGGAATAAAAGACATTATATTACTTCCTCATACTAAATTATAATCATCAGCCTGCTTGTTCTGCTTTCCAGAACAAAGCACAACTCTTCAGAGCACAGCAATTTCATCAAGTACCAGTAGGCTGTCGTTAATAGTGCTTGCTTTTTGATATTTTTAGCTGGACATTGTCCTAAAATTACATTGTGACTCTTGTCTGAATATTTTGCAGTTGCTCAGGACTCTCTTTAGCCTAGAACTGAAGCCTGCCTACTGTCCATTAGTAGCTCAGTTGTGTTTGACTCTTTGTGACCCTATGGACTGTAGCCTGCCAGGCTCTTCTGTCCAAGGTAGTCTCCAGGTAAGAAAACTGGAGTAGGTTGTAATTTCGGCCAAGAAAGATGAAAGGGGATACTTCCCAGGTGAAAGGACATGCACATCACTTTACCAAGTAGACTCTTTGCTACTAATTTTACAAAAACATAGCATTCTTCCAGGCAATATGTATGGACTAGTTGATGAGTAATGTATAAAAGCTATATAGATATTTGTGACAAAGCTCTTGACCTAATGAGGCCTTACTGTCCAATAGGAAAGATGAATCCTCAACTTGAAATAAAGTCGCATGCAAAAAGTGCCAAGTGATAATGTCACTGCTGGAGAGTCACTTTCCAACCAGTCACTGAATGTTTCACCTGTATGTACTTTTAGACTGTTGAATTTATGAAAATGACCACCCTGTAACAAGAATTTGAAGTTTAATTCAATGTTTTTGATTAATAACTCTGCGGTCATACAATCCAGTGTTGTGTGGTGTTTAATATCTTCATGTCAGAGAAAATATCACCGCTCCATATTTAATTTGTGAGTTTTTCTCATCAGTGGTGTTTGCAGTATAGGTAAGTCTACAGGAAAAGAAGGACATAACTCCGTGATAGTGTGACCCAGTTCTTTAGGGAAAAAGTTAAATAGTAATTAGATAGCTTTACCACTGCTTTTCTACCAGAGAAAACACTCAGTCATAATTTTGGTTCTGTCTGCTTTGCTTAGCTTAGCTTTATTAAAAAACAAAAAGCAAAAATAGTTTAAACACTCATCACTTTGTTTACCTCTCAAATCTTGTAGAAGAAGATGAAATGTGTTCTGTTTTTATAGGTAAATTGAGAAAACTTCAATACTTAAGAAGAACAGACCTTGAATCAAAGCAGTTGCTTTCAGCAAAATAATAATAAGACTAGAATGAACTGAAATCACACAGTGTCTCCAAACTTTGTGAATGAAATTCAGAAGACTTGGGAGAAAATATACATCTTCCAGCAAAGCAACTTCCATCAGAGAGGATGCAGTGATTTACAATCTCATGAGGAAAGTTTCCAAGGAAAAAGATACGTAGAGAACAGTATAAGTTGTGGTGTTTACAGTGATAGAATGACTTACATGACAGAGTTTTCTGCAATATCACTCCATAGATAAATGAAGAAGGAAGCCCAATTTTTAATAAAACTTCTTGAAAATTTTCATAAACAAAAAGTCTTCTTAGAACAAAGAAGGTTTAATGAAAAATTGAGCCTTATACTTTATGTGAGATGCACCACATCTAGAAATTCAACTTCCACTTGGCTTTTCTTGGCTAGGATTTTTAAATGGCAAAGAAAGGGACGTGAAGGCAAGTGTTTGCCAGAGTTCCATGTCTGAATAACTTGAACACAGGTAATTTGTTCTCCAAGGTGGTATCCAACTCCAGGCAAAAGCAGTGAAGCAGGCAGGCAGGAATTTTTAGTTTCTCTTCCCCTGTCCTGCAGTTTTCCATGGACTTCTGGAAGCATTACTGGAGCTCCCTAACTTCAAATTTTTTTTTCCTCTTTTCTTTCAGTGTATCTCTATGGTACTGAGAGTTATGCTCACCAAAAGACCACTTTGATAGGAACATCATTATATGACCTTGAGTAAGATACTAAGGATCTTTAAGGCTTCATTTCCTTGTTTGTAAAATGAGGACAATACTGGCAAGCTTACAGAATGCTGGTGAGAACAAAAGTAGGGGCTAAAGCATAGACCCATAGAAGATGCCTCATAAGGGTAAGATGCACCTGCCCTTTCCTCCCTCTCCTTAGTTGGAACTACATTCCCTAGTAGAAAGAGCAAGTCCAAGAGGCTTAAAAGGCACCTTTACAGCCAGCCAGACCCTTACACTTTCAGCCACTGACCGAAAGGAGGAGCTTCTCCGCTCAATACGATCCTAGTTTATTGGAGCTGTTTCTCTTGCTGCTCACACAGTTCAAGCTGCATCTTCTGTGTGTCTCTGGACTGTGGCTTCCGTCCAGCTGGCTCTCCTGGTGCTCTGCCCAGTGAGCGTGTGGCTCTGAGACTGGAGAAGCAGGCTGCTGCCCAGCCCCGGTTCCTGTCCTGGTTTGTGGTGCCCATGGTCCCTAATTTCGATAGCACTGATCTCTGTCCATCTTCTGATCCAATCTTTCCCTTGACCTCTGTTGTTACAAGGCAACCTTCCAAAATTTGCCATTGCGGCCTTGGTAATGCTGTTATTGTTCAGTCGCTTGATTGTGTCTGACTCTTTGCAACCCCATGGACTGCAGCATGCCAGGCTTCCCAGTCCTTCACTACTCCTGGAGCTTGCTCAGACTCATGTCCATTGAGTTGTTGATGCCATCCAACCCTCTCATCCTCTGTCGTCCCCTTCATCTCTTGCCCTCAATTTTCTGTAAAATCAGGGTCTTCTCCAATGAGTCAGCTTTCCACATCAGGTGGCCAAAGTATTGGAGCTTCAGCTACAGTATTAGTCCTGATAAATATTCAGGGTGGGTTTCCTTTAGGATGCACTGGTTTGATCTCCTTGCTCAGTAAGACTGGGGTTGCAGCATATCTAGACGAGAAATGAAATGCAGGGAAGCATTAGATGGGAGGCCAGGATAGCATGGTTCTAGTTCAGATTTTGACAGTAACCAGCTGTGTGACTTTGGAGAAATCAATAAACTGCTCAAAGCCATGCTTTCTTCAATTGAAAACGAGGCATAAGATTTCCCTAGGGTCCTTCCGGGTCTAAAGTTTAATGATTTCATGATTCTAATTTCACTGTTGCTCTCAGCAACTGCAGTAAACTAGAAATATTGCCTCTCTCCGCCTATTGCTTAAGCAATCCTGAGTCTTTAGAAGCAATCTCTACTGCTTGGCTTAATGTTGTCTGTGAGCTCATCAGGACAAAAGCAGAAGGGAAAAGAACAATGCCTCAGAATTCAAAGAAGGAAATAAATAGTATTTTTTTTCTAATCTTAAAATATATGTTTTACCTATAAACTTTTATAAAATCAACTTTTATTTTTCCAAAGCAGAAAAAAAAAGTGATCTCCTGAGTAATGAATAATAAATTGGTAAACGTTGTGGTCAGATCAAGGCTCCCAGCCTGGACGTTGCAACCATGACGTGCACCTCATGTGTGAAAGTTACACTCGTGCATGGAAACATCGTCTTACTGAGTAAGAATTAAGCAAAATAGTGATAATTATGATGATAATAAATTAACAACTGGATTAAATGTAAAATTAAACTAACTTTTGAAAATGCTTTATTTCATCCTTACATGGAAAAGCTAAATAAGTGAAGTAAGCTACTGAACTCTGGATGTTGGCTGCAAATATTTCTCTTAACATGCAGTTCACTGGGGGCTATTCTCAATATCCATGTCTTCCTTACTTTATCTGAATGTTTGTAGTGATACTGTAAATGTAATCCTCTAACTTTTTATAATATCTCACATGCCAGCCCCTCTTCCTTTGTCAACTTTTCATATTTTCCAGGTTATTTCCAAGGATTCCACTGCTTAAGCCCTTTCATCTTCACTCTCTGTTCTTTTTCCCTGGATGAGCACTTCTGACACTTCAATTATCTTGCACACTTGATGACTCACAGTATGTTCTTGCATACCAATATATAAAGTACCCCACATATGAACGTTCAAGTTGCAAACTTTCAAAGATGTGAACGTGCATTCACATGTCCAATCACATGAGCTAGTTCATGTGTCTAACATTCTTTCTAAAAGTTTGGTATCTAGGTTAGCTTTATTGGACTTACAAGATTTGGAATTATGAACAAGCTCTCAGAACAGAACTCTTTCATGTGTAGGGGAACTTACCATACATAATATATACATTTTATATACACAGAGACACATATATTGTAAGTGTATATGTGTGACTATATGTATATGTATCTCTCTCTCTCTCTATATATATATATATATAATTTACAGCAACATTATTTCTTCCTGTCTTTGGATGCTTCTTTTTTTTATTATTTTTAAGTATTGTTGATTTACAATATTGTGTTAGTTTCAGGTGTGCGCCACAGAAATTCTTCAGATTCTCTTCCTTTATAGGTTATTACAAAAGATTACCATATATACAATATGGATGTCTCTTATAACTTGCCTAATTTAACCTCTGGAGAAGGCAGTGGCACCCCACTCCAGTACTCTTGACTGGAAAATCCCATGGACGGAGGAGCCTGGTAGGCTACAGTCCACGGGGTCGCGAAGAGTCAGACACGACTGAGCGACTTCACTTTCACTTTTCCTTTCATGCATTAGAGAAGGAAATGGCAACCCACTCCAGTGTTCTTGCCTGGAGAATCCCAGGGACGGGGGGGCCTGGTGGGCTGCCGTCTCTGGGGTCCCACAGAATCGGGCACGACTGAAGCGACTTGGCAGCAGCAGCAGCAACAATTTAAGCTCTCCCAGACCTTCATTTTTTCTGATGTCCTCAGTATTAATGCAAAAACCTGAATGTCACTCTTCACCACTTTCTTTCATTTCTCCTTTATGTTTTATCCATCAGCAACTTGCATTGATGTTTCCAAAAAATGTGTTGTTTTCTCCATCTCCACTCCAGTTGCTCTGGTGTAATTACCAGCAAGCATAGGAATGGACTGGTACCTGCACTTCCTGTCTCTGGCTTGACTGCCCTCTCAACCCCCAGTCTTCCATCTGGCTGCAACCAGAATGGGTGTGATCCCATCAAACCCTCTCTGACAATTTTCTCTTAACCTTGGCCAATGTGGTCCCTACTTATCTTGTTTATATGGGATTTTAAGATTCATCGGTTCATCAAATTCATCAAATTTCCACCTGCTGCTCAATGCTCTGGGAATATAAACTAATTATAATTCCTCAATGAGGTTCCTTTATGCTTTTAAGGGCTTTTTAAAGCTCTTCCTTCTAACTGAATAGTTCTTCCTCTTACCTCCCTCTTGTGATTTATATTTCAATTTTTAGCTTAGACACCACATCAATATTTCCAGAAAGAAATATTGGACCACCCTAAAGAGAGGTTGAATTCACTTCTCAGCATCCATACTGCACTAATTTATTGGTAGTATACCCATCTAGTTAATTACGCATCTCATTGCATGCTAATGTCTGTAACAGCAAATAGTATTTATATCTTGTCCACAACTGTATATTCAGTAAATTTGCCAAATTTTGCAAATAAATATATAGGAAGTCTATTTAAAGCTTAAGTTCTGATAAACTACAATTGTCTTTATGTACCAGTACTTAGAAGATATACTAGAAATTTGCATGTAACCTGAAATTTAAATTTAACCTGGCATCCTGTATTTATTCAACTGCCTTAGTTCCAGATCTTAAATTTAAAAAATGAAGAACAAGCTCATTACATACTAGTTGTTCAATAAATATTTAATAATGCTACATAGCAGCAGAATTATTATAAGATTTTACTCTATTTCTTCGAAAATGTCACAATACAATTTATTTGTTTGGGGGCATTAGCAATGAGTGTTCTGTGCTTTATTTGACAGTAGAGCTATTTTAAGACAGCTAATATGGAATTGATTGTGTCTATGTGGCTTGGTTGTGATATTAACAATGGAAAATATGCTTGCAGAAGAGCCATTGCTAGAGGATTCAGAGACCATGTTTTTGTTTTTTTTTTTTTTTTTTTTTGCATGTGTTTTGCTTTTGTTTTTCTCATAGGCCAGAGACAAGACCTGTCTAAACTTGCTTAGGAAAGCTTTCCTTAGATTTTCACTTCGCACATCCTCTCCCAGAACTGTCCCCTCTATGGCACAGCTGCGGTCAGAAACACTCCAATTGCTGACAAGTGGAGGAAGAGAGAACCAAGGCCATCTGCTGCCGACCTGGAGGCAGGCTCTGGGGAGCAGAGAGCATCATTTCCCAACCTTCCACTCTGTCACTTCGATGCATAAATCCTAAAATCTCATAAAGACATGCCTTGATTTTCTCTGAGTTATTGTGGAAGAAAAGGGACTTTTCCCAATTCTGTATCTTTAATATTAGATTAATTTTGTTGTGTTATGATTAGAAGTCTACCCATAGATTCTGATTTAAAAAACAACAACAACAAAAAGACTAAGTGGCCCAGATGGTCTCCACCCATAACAGGAGTAAACCGACTTAATGAAATTGATGAGCAGAGTATTCATAGATCTTAGTGTATATACACGCAAGGATTACATCTATCCAAGTTTACACAAATTATGTTGCTTGGCTTATCTGTTTCCATTTGCAAAAGGCACTAATGTTAATAATAGAAAAGTGGAGGGTTAAATTCCTGTGAGGTAGCAAAAATAATAGATTAAAGAACACTGAATGCCTGCCTCTCTTAAAAGGCAATGGGATAACTAGGGGAAAAACAAGGGAAGAAACAAGGCGAACTGCAAGAACTGACTTTTTCAGAATTTTGGAAACTACCCAGAAGCTTGCAGCAACCAGGGAGAATTCATTCAAGAAAAGTGTCTGGATCTTGGCAAGAACAGAGAGCTATGCGTCATTTTAACTTAGCCTGGTCCCATGTCCCAATTCCCTGCTTAGTGGCAGCCTTAAAAATGACAGGCTGGATTCCGTTACAGATACAGGAGGAAGCATAACTGATCTCATTTGCGAAGAGTCCTATGCATTTATGTTTATTGGCATGTTTGTTCATTTGTTATGTTCGTTTGCTTTGTTTGTTTATTGCTTGTTGGGGGCCACCTCTAGAAAATAAGCTCAAAAAGTTCATCTTTGTCTCAGCTAATTCAGAATTTACCCAGCGCTAAAGCTGCTTTGTCCAGAGCATACACGGAAACATGTTTAAGTCACTGCTGCCTGAGGCAATGAATAACAGTTGGAGGATGGGTCGGGGGAAGACTAAACAAGAAGACTGTGAGGAAAGGTTGGTGAATGAGATACTTCGGAGAATGTCTTTGAAAAGCTCCAACACATTCTTCAGGATCAACAAGGACATGTATACTTTCCCATGCTACTTATACACGGGCTCAGTAAAGACCTGTGAAGACCCTGAGGTCTTCTGGTTGACTTTGAAGCTCTGTACAGGGAAGTAGTGAAGGCTAAAACAGAGTTGTCAGCTGCCAGGCTGGGTGCCAGAGATATGTTTTAATGAACACACATACTCTGCAAAGTCTGGGAGATTTTTGTTGGCATTTTCTAAGTCATTTCATGAATTCAATATTACCATGATATCAAAGACAGATAAAGATGTTGCAATAAAAGGAAATGTAGATCAATATCCCTCATTAATATGCACACAGAAATCTTCAACATACAATCCAGCTGTATTAAAAAAGATTGCACACCATGATCAAGTGGAATTTATCGCAGGAATGCCAGATTTGTTTGACATCCCAAAATCAATTAATGTAATATGCCCTATCAACAGAATGAAGAAAAGAAAAGCACATGATCATCTCAAGTGAAATAGAAAATTTATTTTATAAAATCCAGCACCATTTCATGAAAAAAAAAAAAAAACAAGAATATAAACTAGGAATAGAACTTGGAATAAAAAGGAACTTTCTTAACATGATGCTTAATGTTGTAAGAATGAAACTTCTCCCTTAAACTAGGAACAAGAAAATAATGTATTTTCTGACTATCTCTGTTAAATATTTTACAGAAAATTTAGCCAGGGCAATGAAGCAAATAAAAAACAAAAAATATTCAAATAGAAAAAGGATTAAAAATATCTCTATTTGTAAATGACATGATCTGAAAAAAAGAATACTCCAAAAAGTCTAACATTAACATTCACACAATCAATATAATTGCAAGATTTGTATACACACTAAAAATCACAAGATTTTGTTGAAAGAAATTAAAGAGATAAATAGATCAAAAGTCATCCTGTACTCATAGATTGGAAGACAATATTTTAATAATGACAAGATAATCCTCAAATTGTTCTATAAATTCATTGCAATCTCTATAAAAATTTCGACTGCTTTCTTTCTCCAAAAATTAACAAACTCATTTTAAAAACCTATATGGAAATGCACAATAAATATTTAAAAAGAAACATTGAAAAAATGAATGAAGCTGAACAGCACACACTTCCTGATTTCAAAACTTCCTACACAGCTGTCATAATCAAATGGTGGAGTATTGGCATTGATTAGGCATATAGATTAATGGATTACGATTCACACTACAGAAATTACTCATATTTACGGTCAATAGATTTTCTGCAATGTTTCCGAAGACTATCCCATGGGATAAGAATAGTTATTTCACTATATAAAACTGTTTATCCACATGTGAAAGAATGAATTCAGAGCCCTATTTCATAGCATATATGAAAATTGACACAAAATGAATCAAAGATCTAAATATAAGAGCTAGAACAATGAGATCCCTAGAAGTAAACAAACTGGAAGAATACCATTTGAAAGGCAATGTAAATGTAACTCAGGAGCTGATCAAGCATATGGTCAATGAGTTTCCATGATTGCCCATTGGATACACTGCCGATAGAACACAGAGGTGTGCCCCAGATGCAAGAATGGTCCACGTCACGAGGACTCACCCTGGAAGAAAGGAGCCAGATATGTGACTCAGTCATGGGTCATCTTCCAGGGGCCTGGGCCAAGCAACATGACAAACTGGGCCACAACAGCAGGAGCATAAGTCCTGTGTGAGCATGTCAAATTGACACATTGGTCAACTAGTCCCCAGTCATAGATGCATGTGGTGCTTCACCACTGTGGGGGCACACAGCAGATATGGGACTAGCATTCCCGTGAGCTAGGTAGATACTGGAACCACTTCCATGACACTGGGGAAATATGTTTGCTTGTGTTCAGATATCCAGCAGGTTTCCAGTCTGATCAAGCCACCGTGACCATTGCTCAAGCTACCCAGCAGTAACTATGTTCCCCTGGCAGAGATGAATGGTCCATGTTGTCCTCGGCAAATGAAGAGACAGAATGTTGAGACCTGCATGTCCAGCTGGTGCATCCATAGAAGAGAAATATTGTTAAGAAAGCTTGACACCCTTCTTTGAAATCCTGGGAACATGTGTGAACAAAACTGGTGACCACTCCCTTACTTGCAACATCTGAGTTTGTAGACCCACTGGAGAAAGCTTCAGCGGAGACTGAGAAAGGAGAGTAGTGTCAAGTACCAGACAAACATGACTTTGTTCCCTATACATTTCTGAGCTTCTGGAAGAAAATATCGTTGGATATTATGGATCCTCATGAAGAGAGATGTGAGGTTCAGACAGGTAAAGTCTAGACCAACCAAGAGAACTAGAACAACGTTGAGAATAATGGAGCGTATGGAGCTAAGAGAGAGTTTCCTCTTTCTGTTGCTGTTGTTCAGCCACCCAGTCGTGTCTGACCCTTTGTGACCCCATGGACTGCAGCATGCCAGGCCTCCCTGTCCCTTACCATCTCCCAGAGTTTGCCCAAGTTCATGTCCATTGCATCGGTGATGCCATCAACCATCTCATCCTCTGACACCCTCTTCTTCTCCCCCCAATCCTCCTCTTTGAGGCATCCTCATACTGAAGGGATCTGAACTCAAAGATGATGGAGCCCACTGGAACATTAGTGCCTGAGTTCTGTTCCAAGAAAACTAAGTATGGGATTGCCTTCAAGGACCTGGAGATACGGCAGATGCGCTTCTGTGAAGACCACTTGTGAGCCTTCCCCACTGATGTGCAGAGGCTCTTTCTCCTCTTAATCAAGACCATCCTGTTAAAGACAGTGACCAACAGATGTGCTAATCCACAGCCCTGAGCTTGACCTCTACTCCTGAGGTGAAGTCCTTACATTTCAAATCATCAGGAGTTTATTACTTTTATGAGGTTGTTGTTGTTCTTTTTGTTGTTGTTTAAAGAAAAGCTTTAAATCAAGATATCACTGAATAGCAATTCCTATCATGCATAAAAATTGCATAAACTCAGACAGGAATGCCATATAGTAATACTTCCCAAATACAGAAGCATTGACTTAAAGCTATTCTCCTTCTTGATTCCTAGCTATGAACAGGAAAGAGGAAATGGAGGAAAATAATTTTATATCATCATTTTCTATTATATTTCAATTTATGTTAGTAGGATGAAAAGATTACTTTTTATCCTAGGCTTCCTTGGCCTTGTAAATTTCCCCATAAAAATAATTTCCCATGTGTCATTGTTAATAATAACATGTTGACTTTTCTGTAAAAAATACTTTTGTCACAATGACTGTCACAGAAAAAAAATAGTGATAATATATTACCCAATAGTCAAAAATAGAATGACAAAATTACTGAAATAAATTACTTTTAAAGAGAAATAAAACTTCTTATAAGAGTTCAAATAAAAACAAGAAGAGGGAAAATTAAAGTAGAAATGTATTTTTCCACTTCTTTTCAAAATCATTTCATTATTTTGTAAACATTTGTATCCCCCTTATTACTTAAATATGTTAGTCTGTGAAGAGAGAGGAAGAAGGGACAGCTTTTCAATGAAGATACAACATTTTTTTCACTAAGCCTTTTATCACATGTAAAATTGCATTTATTTTTTTCATCCAGAAAGCCAGTAATAAAATTCAATGAACTCTTAATGTGTTGATATTTCAGGAATGCATTTCACCTTACGGTGTGCATATACATTCTAAATTAATTAAGCAAGTTAATTAAACAGACAAACTTCAGAGATTCAGTGCTCTGTTTTTATCATCACTAATTTGCTTTTAAGGAGTTTCAAAATTGTATTTCACTGTGTAGGTCTGGACTTTACTCTGGCACACTCTGAACCATCTTAATTGGGGGACAAACCATTGTTTATTTTAGATTTTTTTCTTGGACCCATGTCCTCATGATGACTATGTTCTTTATGGGGCAAGAATACATTTTGTGGCTTTAGAGATGACATCACCCTTATGGCAGAAAGTGAAGAGGAACTAAAAAGCCTCTTGATGAAAGTGAAAGTGGAGAGTGAAAAAGTTGGCTTAAAGCTCAACATTCAGAAAACGAAGATCATGGCATCCAGTCCCATCACTTCATGGGAAATAGATGGGGAAACAGTGGAAACAGTGTCAGACTTTATTTTTTTGGGCTCCAAAATCACTGCAGATTGTGACTGCAGCCATGAAATTAAAAGACACTTACTCCTTGGAAGGAAAGTTATGACCAACCTAGATAGCATATTCAAAAGCAGAGACATTACCTGACCAACAAAGGTCCATTGTTTTTCCTGTGGTCACGTATGGATGTGAGAGTTGGACTGTGAAGAAGGCTGAGCGCCAAAGAATTGATGCTTTTGAACTGTGGTGTTGGGGAAGACTCTTGAGAGTCCCTTGGACTGCAAGGAGAACCAACCAGTCCTTTCTGAAGGAGATCAGCCCTGGGATTACTTTGGAGGTAATGATACTGAAGCTGAAACTCCAGTACTTTGGCCACCTCATGGGAAGAGTTGACTCATTGGAAAAGACTCTGATGCTGGGAGGGATTGGGGGCAGGAGGAGAGGGGGACGACAGAGGATGAGATGGCTGGATGGCATCACTGACTCGATGGCTGTGAGTCTGAGTGAACTCCGGAGTTGGTGATGGACAGGGTGGCCTGGCATGCTGCAATTCATGGGGTCACAAAGAGTCAGTCAGGACTGAGCAAATGAACTGAACTGATGCAATGAAATTGGTGGTTTATTTTAACATCTTTTGAATTGTCGTGCTAGAGAAAACTATTGAGAGTCCCTTGGACCTCAAGGAGACCAAACCAGTCCATCCTAAATAAAACCAACCCTGAATATTCATTGGAAGGACTGATGCTAAAGCTAAAGTTCCAATACTTTGGCCACCTGATGCAAAGAACCTACTCATTGGAAAGTGAAGTCGCTCAGTCGTGTCTGACTCTTTGTGACCCCATGGACTGTAGCCTACCAAGCTCCTCTGTCCGTGGGATTTTTCCAGGCAATAGTACTGGAGTGGATTGCCATTTCCTTCTCCAGAGGATCTTCCCAACCAGGGATCGAACCTGGGTTTCCCGCATTGTAGACAGACGCTTTACCATCTGAGCCACCCTGATTTTAGGAAAGACTGAAGGCAAGAGAAGCGATTGGCAGAGGGTGAGAAGGTTAGATAGCATAGCATCACCAACTCAATGGACTTGAATCTGAGCAAACTCCTGCAGACAGTGGTGACCAGAGGAATCTGGCTGGCTACCATCCATGGAGTTGCAAAGAGCTGGACACACTTTTGTGAAGAAGCGTGCATACACGCAACTGTCATAGGTTTCTCTCTGTTACATGATGGTTTTGAACCAGATGGATATGATAAATTGTGGCTAGTGTAGAATATCATTGTTCCTGGTTTCCTTCCCTCCCCCAGCTATGGCATAATCTCTCTAGTACTGAAGGCAGATAGACTTATTTTTTGTACCACCTATTACCCTTAGCCATTACACATCATTTATGAGCCTGAGGCACTATTGAGTTTCATTCTAAAGGAATAATTGTTGTTGAATGTGAAAGTTCAATAAATAGATTTTAACATTTTATTGTGAAAAATATTATCCCAATAAAAACTGTGTTTTATTCATTCTCGTGTTTGGAGACTTTATGTGCGTGCACATGTGCTTGTATCTGTACTGTTTTCCAAAGCCTCAGGCAAGTTGAAATAATAATTATAAATGTTTATTGCCCCAGCCCTGGGCAAAGGGGGATTATGTCACTTAATCTCCAGAGCAAAGTAAAAGGGGGTGAGGGGCTTGACATTTGATTCCATTCTTTTAGCACCAATTCCGGGTTCTTATGTATATGTGAAAGGGTGCTGAGAGTTTCTCCCCTGTGGTTGACATTGATTTCAGCTCTGATTTTCTCAGGGTCTCAGCTGAAATCTCCAAGGTCCCCTGTCTCACCTCCGAAGTAAGGCATAGGCTGAGCATCCCCTTGGGGTGTTGAACACTGGCTGCTGGGACTGAACTCTTCATCTCTGTGTGTGTGTCCCCAGGACAATGCAAGTATTGGAAAACCATTCCCACTTCTCTAGAAGGCCCTGTGTATTCAGACTGGGCTTCCCTGAAGCGAGGCTCTTAAGGAACGTGATGGAGGAGCTTCCCAGGCAGTCCAGTGGTTAAGACTCTGCACTCCCACGGCTGGGGGTACACGCCCCCTCTCTGGTCAGGGAACTAAATCCTGAACACCTCGAGGTGCAGCCAAAGCTAAAGAAGGAGAAAGGAAGGGATGAAGCAAGCAAGCAAACGAGAGGGATAGAGATTTTTTCCACAGAATCTCCCTCCCATTGAGTCTGCATTCTTCCAAGGCATCATCAGAGGCTGCTCCTCTGCTCAGGCTCTGGTGGGCAGAGCTGGTGGCTGAAGGTGAAAGAAAGGGAGGAGCCTTGGCTGGGTGGGGGCGGTGTGAAGCTTTTGGGTGGGGTTCTCTATGTTCTGCTGCTCTGGCAGGGTCTCTGGTACTAGTTTCATTTTTAAGCCCAGGTTGTATAGACCATGTAAGAACAAATCTTAAGTAGCTTAAATAAATTGATAGTCTGAATTCTGAAGTTACAAAAACTCAAGAGAAATTGACACTTTGAATAAAGAGGAACACATTACTTTTCTGATATATATATATATATATATATACACATACACATATACATATTTTTTTTTCCCTGATATTCTATTTGTTGTTGTTCAGTGTGGCTCAGCTGTGTCCAACTCTTTGCAACCCCATGGACTGCAGCACTCCAGGCTTCCCTGTCCTTCACTATCTCCCAGAGTTTGCTCAAACTCATGTCCATTGAGTCAGTGATGCCATCCAGCCATCTCATCCTCTCTCACCCCCAACTCCTCCTGCCTTCTGTCTTTCCCAGCATCAGGGTGTTTTCTATTTCATAGGATGCATTTAACTCCAACTACACTACAGGCAAACACAAGGGTAAATATCACAATTGGGAATGCAAGTTAAAAAAAATGAAATCTGATAAATATTATTATCTGTTAATAAATGTTTCATTATACTCTGAAAACAAACGTAATGAAACATTATTTTACTAAATTTACCCACAAGATAAGTCCAAATGGAAAGTATAGGAAGTTCCTCAAAGTGTCTTATTTATTTCCTGATTATCTGATGGAAGTTAGGTTGGAGAAGGAAGGGGGGAAAAAAAGAAAGAAAAACACTCCCAATTATTTTGCAATTTGCTTTTATTAAAATCAGAGTCTAATTTGTTGTTACAACAGATTAAGAGGCTTCGTGACCAAATGTAATGAATTCAGTGCGTCTCAGAGCCAAGGGCTTAAACTTGGATTTACTGCGGGCATGCACTATATTCAACTTCAGACTTCTCAAAACAGAAATGTTTTTTAAATCATAAATATAAACAAAAAGGGAATCAAAAAATCAAGCAAATCTCAAGCTAGTGGCATAGGCATTTGAGGCGATGCCATAAACAGTAGTAAGCCCATTTCATTTTCTTTTCTTAGCAAAAATTCAACTGTTTTATGGTACAGCATTGCCTTGTGCCTAATCTAAAATAGCCCTTTTTTATTAATATTGTACTAAACCCCAGGAAATGATGCCATAGGCCACAGATTAGTGCCAAAATACATATGAAGCCAGTTGATTCTATTTATTAAGACCATATAAGGTCTCTGACCCTGTTGCCATGAACAAACATAGAGCCAGCTGCTGCACAGCCCTGCTTTCATACAAACCTGTCCACTCATATCTGTTCGCAACTTTTCCTTTCATCGGGGTCAGAGCGATCCAAAACTGGGCAGGGACACAGTGGTGGCGAGCAGGACTGGGGGAGTGGAGGGGAGGGCTGAGCAAGGGGGCCAATTATCCGCCAGGACAATCGGGTGCTAACCAAAACCTGCTTCTCGAAGGCGTTTGTAAAATAGCACCTGGGGGCTGTCACTGCCCTCAGATGCCCTCCAGTGATTGCTTTTTTCATGGCGAAAAAAAGAATTCTGCTTGGCATTTGAATGGAAGAAACTAGCTTTGGATAGAAAACATGGGAAAATAAGTGTTTTTTTTTTTTCTTTTAATTTTTATACTGTGCAAGATACAGTGCCAAAATTAGGACTTGGAATTCGAAATGTGTATCATTTTCTACCCAAGTAAATAATAATAATAATAATAATTAGATGGAAGAGGTGTGTAAATATACACCAATACCATTTCACAGGTACTTTTTGAAATGTAGTTACTAAAATAATTGAGATATCATTATTGATCGGCTTAGATGGGCATCTGTATTCTTTTTCTTTTCTGTAAAGCACGTTGCACAGTAATGTATAGAGTGTGATCTCACTTTGGTAAAACAGTATCATATTCACAAGTTTTTTTTTTTTTTTTGAAAAACTGAGCTCAGCATTTCCTTATTCTTTCTGTTTATTTTTTGTACTTAAATCTGCAGCTTGATTTTAAATATCTTCAAATCTTTCCCACTGTAGGCCTTCCTTCTCTTTTCCAGAGTGAAATGTTTATACCACATAGGACTAGAGTCCTCATGGGATTTCAAATCAGGTCAGTGGAGCAGTTGCTAAAAATGCCACAGAAAAGATAATTTGAAAAATAAGCTCGGAAGATAAATATCTATGGGGGAATAACTCGTCTGTGGAATTCAGTTCCACTGAGTAAGTATGACGTTTTCAGTTTACAGATAAGTGCAAATTCCTCTCCTTTATCCACAGTATTGATGACTTGTTCAGCTTGTTTGGCATTGCAGAGCTCAGTATTTGACAAAGAACCTTAAGGTCAGTGTTGTATGTGTGTGTGTGTGTGTGTGTGTGTGTGTGTGTGTGCTGAGTCACGCCTTTGTGACCCCATGGACTATAACATGCCAGGCTCCTCTGTCCATGAAATTTTCCAGGTAAAAATACTGGAGTGGGTTGACTTTCCTCTTCCAGGGGATCTTCCTGACCCAGGGATCGAACCCATGGTCTCCTGAGTCTCTTGCACTGGCAGGCGGATTCTTTAGCACTGCCCCACCTGGGAAGCCAGCAAGGTGAATGAGAGATGCTATGAACTCACACTGGTGAGCAGTGAGCAGTGAGCACACTGGTGGCAGACACAAGGTTGAGATGACCCCTACTCCCTTCAAAGAGAAACTTGTGTGAGTTTGCCCACAGCCTGCAGCCACTCAGCCCTAGGAAACTACAGCAGCTTTTACGATGAAGCCAGATTTTGGCCTGGCTTCTCCCAACCAATGATGAACATGGAGGCGCTACTATACTCAGGCCGTTCCTGGTCCCCATCACGTTGGCCATGAATCTCTCAAGATGCTCTGTAGGGCAATTCCTCCTATTCAGACCCATGCTATGGTCTACCTGCTTTCCCCGCCTATGCCTTCTCCCTCTCTGTTTATCTTTCACAGGGTTTCCCTCATCTCAAAATAAATGGCTTAGCGATTTAATTCCATGATGGCATCTCCCTTTTTGAAGGACTCAAACCCATGAGATTCTATAAGACTGCATTTTCCTAACTATAAACTACCCAGTACGAGAGATGCCAATCTTAAAATATATATTGTTAAAATACAATCTAGCTATGTCCAAAGAAACAGAGGTTTGCAACTAACTTTGATATTACAAATTCTACTCCTGTGGGGCAGTGCATGTTAAACTCAAGAAGTAATGTATGGCAGTCCAGAGAAGGTACTAGTAACATCCCAGTGTTCCCACTCCACCTTTCATCCCCAGGTTATTCCATTTGGCTTTTGTGCAAATTTAATTTAAATAAATACTTCAAAAACATTTCCATCAACTCTGTTGAAACCGACAATGCATCTCCTTTCAAATAACAAAGAAAAATATTTTTAAATGTGCTCAAATTATGTACCACCTGTTTCTTATAATTATCAATTATTTCAAACAATATCCAGCATTTCAGATTGCTAGTTGTTACCTTCCAGAAACAGCATCAACAGCAAAACACACAAACCCCTCAGAAGCCCGTGCGGTCCATCTGGATCCTTGCCCAATTCTTTTCTCTGCTCCTCACTAATAAATAAAACTCCAACCTCACTCCCAAATAAATGCACTGACCATGATTCTGCATTTTCAGCTCCTCTTCTTTGTCTTTTGATCATTTCACCCATTACCCAGAACTTAACTACCTCTGCTTCCAGTTTTCCATCATTTTCGCAAGTTTCAGAAGCGCAGCTATGGTTTTATCCTGTGTGTCGCTGTGAGAGAAGCTGCCAGTAAGTCAAATGTTCAAAGCTTTTAAAGAGGAGTTTCACATGAATGGTGTAGGACCTATGTTTCAAATCTCTGGCTACATGAGATAGCTAGCAGTGGCAATCAGTGTCTTGGATTTTGTAACAGTAGAATGAATGTGAATCTGATGTTTTCTTCTCTTTTTCCTCCCAATCCTTACTCCCTAACAAGTTGCACACACAAACGCAGTCCAAACCTCCTGTTCACATAGAGCCTCTTCTCCATCTCATTACTGTAGCCCATATTTTAGTTTGGATTATAATTCGACTTCTTCTATGACACCTTCAAGCCAGCAGTGCTTCTGTGTAACCAAAATGTGATGGCTTTCGTTTATTCAACCAGGGCTTCCCGAGTCCCTGCGAAGTGCTTTGTATAGACAGTGGATATATTCTGACTTGACTGAGCTCATGATCTGCTGGAGACAAACAAGTGCTAAATAAGTATGTTATATCAATTTCGATAGTTTCTTTGAAAAATGAAGGCTATAATTAAATGTAAGGAGTTATGATTGGAAGAAACACACACCACAATTCTCTTTGAGAAAATGAGTTGTGACCTAAAGAATGAGATGGTATTAATACTCAGCGTTTATGATACTAGGATACATCTACAAATATCCATTCAGTTGCATGTATTACATGTATATATACACTATGTGTATATATAACTTCCTCACTATGTGTATCTATAACTTCCTTTGCTCAGAAACTGGGCTTCAACTGGTCACTGTCAATTAGCAAATATAAAACATTACTGTAGATTAGAATATAGATACAAGCAGCCCACCAGCGTCTCCATCTGCTCACACCTCCCTCCCTCCAACACGACAGAAGGAGGGTTTGGGTAATTAATTGGAAAGCAAGAGATGAAAAGGCAGGGGGGTATTGTCTGGCATCCTTCTCCCTGTGGTCCCTCACCTGACTCCTGCAGTCACTGCCACTTGTCAGCAGGAGTGGGATTTCTTCCAGCATCTCTTGCAAGAGCTTCCTTCCTACCTGCTGCTCAACCAAAAGCTCTGCGGAGACCCCCTCACTCTCATCCTCATTCTTATACTCAACTGTGTTACTTAATACTTTGTTAAGCACGTAACACTTTATTCCACTATCCCCCCTCATTTATTATTTATATTTTTAGAGAGTTAGGAAGAATGTATGTTTCCTATGGCTCTATTAGCAGCAAGGTAGGCTGCAACTCTTCTCAGTCAACAGGAAGATTTCGATCAGAAGAACAGCTAGGAAGTTTCTTATGGATTCCCAAAAAAGTACTCCTTTATTAAAGGCAGGAGGTACAGGAATTTCTCAGGGTTGAATTCAATGACAGTCTAAAATCCAGATCTCCTGACCCTGTATGTAGGATGAACTTGTGTTCTGGTGGTGTGGGAAGCCCTGGGTTACTCATAATCTTGTCTAATTAAAGCAAATTACAGTCAAAGCTTTGGTTTTTCCAGTAGTCATGTATGGATGTTAGAGTTGGACCCTAAAGAAGGCTGAGTGCCAAAGAATTGATGCTTTCGAACTGTGGTATTAGAGAAGACTCTTGAGTTTCTTGGACTGCAAGGAGATCCAACCAGTCCATCCTAAAGGAAATAAGTCCTGAATGTTCATTGAAAGGACTGATGCTGAAGCTGAAGCTCCAATACTTTGGCCACCTGATGCAAAGAGCTGACTCATTAGAAAAGACCCTGGTGCTGGGAATGATTGAAGGCAGGAGGAGAAGAGGATGACAGAGGATGAGATGGTTGGATGGCATCACTGACTCAGTGGACATGAACTTGAGCAAGCTCTGGGAGTTGGTGAAGGACGGGGAAGCCTGGCGTGCTGCATTCCATGGGGTTGCGAAGAGTTGAATATAACTGAGTAACTGAACAACAACAAATTAAAACGGGTTTAATGCCTTGTGTCCCGGTACAGTCATTCCTAGAAGCACTTTCGCCTTCACGCCCCTCTCACTTTGAAGACTATTGTATCCGCTCCTTCTTTTAAAGTCGGCTTATCTTTTTTACTTCATCATGCGTTTATTTTTTTTTTTGAGTCTCAGTAAAGTCTATGTTTATGTACATGCCGTGTTTCTGAATGTAACATTTTGTTACATTAAAGAAAAAAAAAAAGAAGCGAATTTTCAGAAGTTCCCAAGTGTGTGATTTTTCTTAGGTGGAAAAGAAGCTCTCAGAATGGAGCCATTCAGAGATCTAAGCGGCTCACTTGAGAATCTTTCTGTATGCCTGCTATTTCTTTAAAAGAACTACTGTGTAGAAACTTGAAGCTGTGATTATAAAGGAAGAAAACTTGGTGGCGCTTCTCTCCAGGGTGGAAATGGAAGGCGAGCGTAGATGTGGACCTCCGCTGGGCCTCTCTACTGGTGAAAAGGACTGAGGCTTTGAAAAGTATACACTATGTCCTTAGTCAGTGGCAGTCACTACGCCGAGTCCTTCAATGGAATTAGCTCAGTTGACATGATGTCCTTATAAATTATAGGCTTTGTTTCTCTGATTTGATAGATGACGAAGGTGCAGTTCAACCTGCCTGCATTAGTAGCTTTTGTTCTTACAATTAGTGAAAGTGAAAGCGAAAGTCGCTCAACCCTGCTGGACTCTTTGCAACCCCATGGGCTGTATTCCCCCACACTCCTCTGTCCATGGGGATTCTCTAGGCAAGCATCCTGGAATGGGTCACCATGTCCCCCACTGCTCGGGTCCCCCAGGGGGATCTTCCCAACCCAGGGATTGAACCCGGGGTCTTCTGAATTGCAAGCGAATCGTTACCAACTGAGCCCCCAGGGAAGCCCATTCTTACCGCTAAGCTGACTCTGTTTTTACTTGGGTCTGTAATATTCTCTGTCCTTTGTATTTTTCCTCGGCACCTTCTATTTCTTGTTTCCTTTCTTTTCCTTACATAAATCCCAAAGAATTTTATAATGAAAGCAAGTCGACCTTGCTTAGGGGACAGATAAGCAGGAAGAGATGAATATGGGTAATTTAATTTTGTGTCCCATTTTCCAGGTACTTTGGGATAAACCTGTGTTGGTGACAAGAGTGATTTTTTAATAGCTACAAAATTGATGGGGCAAGCCGGCTGAGAAATTTTGTATAACTCAGAAGAATAAACAGAAGTGCTGTCGGTCCATGTGAGACTCAGGAGGGGCTCAACTGCAGACAAACAGCCAAGAGGCCAAGATCTTCTGTACAGAACTGCCTGACACCTTCATTTATTGTTTCATCAATAACAAAATTACAGTTGAAGGAAATTTAGTGAGATCTATGGGGTGTGCATGTTCAGTCACTGACAAAGCCAGGGAATAGCGTCTTTCCTTTATTTAACTAAGATTTACAACATATTTTACTAGGGTTTATATCCCCATGAAGAAAATGTCTCTGTAAAACTACTCTTTGAAAAAATTAATTTTCCTATGACAATTTGAAAGGAGAGTCTTTTCATTGATTGAGAGTAACCATGATCAAAACCTTGATAAATATGAGATAGGAAGTTCTAGGTGATCAAAGACTAAATATGCTGATTGTGAGCTGACATTTTATAAGCTCAGTTAAGAATATTATTTTTATATTTCTTGGTTATTTATTTTACCACGTATTTGTTAAGTGTCTTGTGTTGTTAAATGCCACTGGTAATATGAAAGTTTGTGTTATGGTTTTTGACCTAAAGACTCATAACCTTAGAAGAAGGACCAAGGTAGTAATTATTATTTTTTTAAGATTTTTTAAAATTATTTTAATTTATTTTTATTTTTTTATTTTTACTTTTACTTTATTTTACTTTACAATGCTGTATTGGTTTTGCCATACATTAACATGTATCCACCACGGGTGTACATGGGTTCCCAAACATGAACCCCCCTCCCACCTCCCTCCCCATAACATCTCTCTGGGTCATCCCCATGCACCAGCCCCAAGCATGAATTTCATTTTTTTCTTTCTGCCTTCCTCCCTCCTTCCCTTCCTTCCTTTCTTTCTTCCTTCTCTCTTCTTTTGTCTATTGATTTATTTCCTGAAGTGAAAGATAGACTCAGAAATTAGAATGATCACTGAGGTTTGGGTTATGAAACAATGTGATCTGAAGAATCTCAAAATTTAAGAATCTGTACATAGCAGAGTTCTTCATATAAAATGTCACACTTTATTACATTAAACTTGAATGGCTATATAGATGAACAAAGGAAGAAAGAGCATTAATTGAGCACCAACTCTGCACCAAGAACCACAGAAGACATTCCACAGATATTTTCTCAGGCCTTTCTCACAACAATCAAAATTTTGTTTTCAATTTCTGAAGTTAATAACTGTCAGATAAGCCACAATCATACTTGCATTCTCCAGGATGTATTAAAAATATACATAAAAGGAAAAGAGAATAGAAGGAAAAAGGGACTCTACAAAAGTCGATTATACTTGAGAGAAGACATGAAGATAAGAAATGAGAAATAAATAAACAAGAAGCTTCAAAATTGTTGTATAAGACAAAGCAATAAGACATTCAGTTCAGTTCAGTTCAGTTCAGTCACTCAGTCATGTCCGATTCCTTGTGACCCATGGACTGCAGCATGCCAGGCCTCCCTGTCCATCACCAACTCCCATAGTTTACTCAAACTCATGTCCATTGAGTAGGTGATGCCAACCAACCATCTAATCCTGTGTTGTCCCCTTGTCCTCCCGCCTTCAATCTTTCCCAGCATCAGGGTCTTTTAAAATGAGTCAGTTCTTCATATCAGGTGGCCTAAGTATTGGAGTTTCAGCTGTAGCATCAGTCTTTCCAATGAATATTCAGGACTGATTTCCTTTAGGATAGACTGGTTGGATTTCCTTGCAGTCCAAGGGACTCTGAAGAGTCTTCTCCAATCCCACAGTTCAAAAACATCAATTCTTCAGCAATAAGACATTATGCATTGGTAAAGGGTCAATTTCTGTATCAGTTACCTGCAGATCTCCATGGCTTTGGAGGCAGTTACTACAAGACTGCTGTGCTCCTTTGGTGATGTCACATTTTCTTGAGTTGCATCTTCTGCAAAGTCTTGCACGGCTGTCATAGGCAAGAGCCGTCACTTCTCCCGGTCTTTACTAAGTGACTTTGGGGAAGAAGCAGTCTCTGCCAGCCCTGCTGGAGCTTCAAGGGCTTCCTCAGACCTGTGGATGTGTCTGACACCCTCTGTGGCAGAATTCACAAGCTTGCATGCTTCTCTGAGCCCTGCGGTGCACCAGGCCACGTGCTGACCTCCTCCCTTTTGCTTTTCCAAAATAAACCTTAAGCTCCTGCTCTTGGTCTCTCCCAGACTCCCCCCGATTCGAGCTGCTTTCTGCGGGGGCCCATGTATCTGCCAATGCTTGTTTTCGCCACTGTCAGAGCTGGCACAGAGGACTGGCTGCAGGGTTGATGTCTATAGGGTGTGATATGGGGTGAGCCGCAGAGCCCTGGGGGTGCCCATGGGCCAGTAGGGAGGGTTCCATGGGCAAGAGTCCTCAAAGGGCAGGATTTTCTGTGGAGCGTGCCGCACCACGCATAGGATCCAAGTCCCTTTGAGAACGGATCGTCCTTTCTCCGAGCCTCTTCCAGCCCAGTAGTCTCGTAGCCCAGGACTCAGCACTTTAGATGAAGCCAGGGGGAAGAAAGTCTCTCTCTGCGTCCCACACATCTGGGAAAGCCAGACACACACCCAACCTCTCACCTTCCCTCTGAGAGGAATCACAGGTTGAGAAGCTCTTGTTTGGCACAGAGCTCTTCTTGCACCTGGGGAAGCAGAGATGTGGGGAGAGTCAGACCCTACCTCTCACCCCTTCTGCAATACATCCAACACTATATTTTATTCTGAAGCATGCTGCTGCGATTTCTCTGCTGGAACCTGGACTTCCACAAAAGCCGTCTCATCTATGGGTGATGAGCTGAGAGGTGGTTCTCTAAGACTCCCAGATCACGGCTGAGAGGGGCTGAAGCCAGGTCACAGCTATTGCAGGGTCCTCAGCTGGAGCTGGAGCTGATGACTACGTCTGTACATGTCTGCTACCCCACACATGAGTGGGCAAGACTCCTCTGCGGTCTCACATATGGTGTTGCATCCCACAGGCCCCAGAGATGCATTTTTTGTCCTTGGATAAAAGCCATATTGTTGATATTGGGCCACGTTCCTGATGGCATTCTGTCCAAGATAAAGATCTTGATGCATCAAATTAACTTCACCATCAACAAAACTATTAAAAAGCAGAGACATTACTCTGCCAACAAAGGTCAAAGCTATGGTTTTTCCAGTAGTCATGATTACACCATGGCTTTATTTAATTCCCTCAAGAGAATAAACTTTTGCTTCCTTTAGTATCTTAGATGGATTAGGGCCAAGACCAAATAATGTTGCGTACTAGTGTACATATTTTTAAAATATATATATTTATTTTGGACTGTGCAGGGTCTTTGTTGCTGAGTGGGTTTTTCTCTAACTGTAGAAAATGGGAGCTATTCTCTAGTTGTGAAACGTGGGCATCCCACTGTAGCAGCTTCTTTTGTTTGGAGCATGGGTTCTAGGCATGAAAGCTTCAGTAGTTACAGCCCGTGGGCTCTAGAGCGCAGGCTCAGTGGTTGTGGTTCATGGGCTTCGTTTCCCCAAGGCATGTGGAATCCTCCCAGGTCTGGGATCAAATCTGTGTCTCTTGCATTGGCAGGTGGAGTCGTTACCTCTGAGCCACCAGAGAAGCCCTAACTTGTAGATTTCTAGCCTGTATTTCTATCTAGAAAGATGGAAAACAGCAAAGGGTATGATTTTACTGTGAGATATTAACTAGCTTTTGTATCTAACCTGGTAATTTTATTCCAGCATTTTTTCTTTCAATGCCAATATTGATTTAGTCCTTTGAGATATCTTTTCAATCACATTTCCCATCCTGGTGATGCCTTCATCAATAAGGTAAACACATTTTTGACAAAGGCTCGTCCCATGTTTGTATGAGATTCGTCATTTTTACTATCTATAAATTGTACTTTGAAATGTTTCATATATTCTTCTATGCCATTTCCATGGAAAACTCTGGAGTTAAAGAGAAATTTAATGGTTAGAAAAACAAAACATAAAGGAAAGCATATTTTCAATGTATTATATTGAAGAGCATCTAAATATGCTTTACCCTTGAATATTTATTTCTTATTCATCTTTTCATAGGCTTCTGTTTTGTTGGACTTTTTTTAATTAACCCTGTGTTTAATGTTGACCACACTACAAATGAGTCATTTATTAAAGTTTTTCAGTGCAAGGGAAAATCATGAATACTTATTCCATTGTTTTTGCCACCTTTGTAGCACCTTTTGCCACCTTTCTGATTTGTAGCAGAAATATAAGTATAAAGGAAATATTGCAATTATCAATTCATTTTCTTACACTGTGTAGCTAACGTCTGAGCTACATTAGTTAACAAATTGGAAGTAACTCATACTTAAAATCTTTCAATTAAGTTCTAAAGCCCTAAATAGCAATTTAATTTTCCTCCCACAATTAGAAAAGTACAAGGAAAACTGAAAGAGTAGGTCCTACAAAAGGAAATAGAAACTGGCTACCATATTACCTTGCACTCTGATTGTACATCAAAAGTATGTTGACACTGGTATTTGATTTAAAGGTATAGCTTTAATCAATAAGTAGATAAGCAAACCAATGTTTAAAAAGTGTTTATGCTAAAATTGCTTTTCCAAGTTAATAACAGACGAACGTATGATTTAAAAGACTGCGTGTTTTTGTTAAAAGTTTATTGTGTTTTCTCATCTGTAAGACAAGATAGACACAAATTGAGAAATGGTTTTGAAGACACTTTAAAAAAATGTTGAACCAAAATAAATTTGTATGAAAAACTACAAGGAAAGATTTAGATAACAGTACCATTTTGTTTAAAGCACTCAATATCTTATTGTAATTTATAATGACAAAACCAAAATTGAGACGTTTTGCACGTGCTAATGATTTAGCAGATGTTGAATCAAATGTTTGGGCTTCCCAGGTGGCTCAGTGGGAGAGAATTTGTCTGCCACTGCAGGAGACACCAGAGACGTGAGTTCGATCCCTGGGTTGGGAAGATTCCCCAGGAGGAGGAAATGTCAACCCACTCCAGTAATCTTGCCTGGGAAATCCCATGGACAGAGGAGCCTGATGCGCTACAGCCCATGAGGTCACAAAAACTCAGACACAACTGAGAGCGGTTCTCAAACGTTGACCCAGCCCGGCTGGTTCGTATTTGTGATAATGGTGATGATGGTGTGAAATATATTTCCATCTTTATAAGGAGCACATATTTTAAAAATTTAGAATCACAACACTCCAGAAAACATAGATTTCTACCAGTCCAATCTCATGATATCTTAGATACTGCTTTTAATAAATTAGTAGAGGGAACATTTATCTCCCCAGTGTGGATATTTGGGTATAATAACACCCTGCTCCTTGACTGAGTTAGTTAAGTCAGCCATGAATCCAAATATTGATTTAGCACTTACTCACTAAAAATGAGCATGAATGCATTATCCTTGGCTTCCCAGGTGACTCAGTGATAAAGAATCTACCTGCCAATGCAGGAGACACAAGAAACACAGGCTTGATCCCCTGGAGAAGGAAGGGACCACTCACTCCAGGATTCTTGCCTGGGAAATCCAATGGACAGAGGAGCCTGGTAGGCTACAGTCCATGGGGTCACAAAGAGTCGGGCATGGCTGAGCGACTGAGCATGCACTTACACACGCGTTATCCTTGCACTCTTCCAAGTGCTATACAAAAGTGAGAAGCGATTTCTGAGTATAACATAATGTCCATAAGTAGCTCACAATTTTTTCAGAAGATATTTCCCTCTGAGCAGTGAACAGACACAGAAGAATAGGGAATGAAGTAGGAATAATACTAATGTGCTAATACAAGAAAGAAGCATAAATACTGGGGTAAGAAATAGAAATGATGTAAAATACTATTAATTGGAAGGAAGGATTTTGAGCAGGAGAAATATATATATATATATATACACACACACACATATACATATATACCTATATATATATCATAATGATTGAGAAGATGAAGAAGTATAAACCTTAACATCAAATCTCCCAAGAAAATGAACCAATAATTAATAATTCATATATCTTCGCTTCTTAAGTGGGTGATCAACAAGAGACAGAGCATTTGGCTGACCACAAACCATGAAAGACGTTTTTCAGTTGGAAAGTTCTGCTCCTTACGTGAGGGTACATCGTTCATAATAAGAACTTTTCCAGAAGTATTTCCTTAGAAGACTCTGGTTTGGAAATTATATTGCTACTGTCAATGATGCCGTGCAGTATTTTTCCTTGACAAAACAGAAAGCTTTTTGAAATATGCATCTTTATCATAACAACATTCATGATATCAGAAAAATCTCCTGTGCTCTTACATAAATCAGAGGAATTTAAAAGATAGAAAATATTAATATGTCAACCACCATCTTCAGTATGAAATCACATTGACAATTACAAGTTCATTGGAAATGACTTTTTCTGGTTTGTCATAGAAGAATTTCTCCTATAGGCTCAGCATTTTTGCAGTTGATAAAGCATTTCTTTTTAAGATTGCTAATAAACAGTTGAGTTCCACATTTTATTCTGTTTCCATTTTATTTTTATTAATATTGATTGTGTTTCATGTGTCTGTGATTTTCAAAGGTGTTTTGTTTTTAATAGCTATCAGTTTTTAGGTTTCTGCCAAATTGAAAGTTGATAAATGGTCTTAACCAGGTTACTTATAGATTCATACTATTAAAAATCTTGTTACATGGATGCCTTTATTAAATTGACTATGGTGGATACCATATCTAGAATGACTTTTGATCTTATACATTTCCTTGCATCATTATAAAATAAGGCAAATTAATGGTCAAACTGTTGGTATTAAAAAAAAAAGAAGCTGTGAAGTGATTAACTGACAAGGAATCAAACTTCAAAGTGTTGCCAGGAGCAGCATCATTATCTTGAGAGGAGCCTTTACTCAAAGGAAAGAATAATACCATTATGATGAGAAAGATGAAAATATTTTTATGGTGGTTAGATGCAATATTTAAGGGTTAATTTTATTTTTTTGCTTATATGTTTTTGTTAATTTGCATGTAGAATTCCTTTTAGAGAACTAAGAAATGAGATTTCTGTTATTGAATGTGGTAACTTTGGCACACATGAAGGTATCTGTATACACTTGAAATATCTGATATTTTCATATACATATTCAAATTTGAATACAATTTTTTAAGAATTTATAAACATTTCCTATTTTCCTAAAATATGCTACATGAAAAGAATTTTTATTCCTATTAAGCATTTTCAGAATTAAGTAAGTTTATAGATAACATAAGATAGACTCTTAAATCTAGAAGAGAGGACTGAGATTCAAATATAGAAGTAATAAGTTGCCTCAGAGTAAGTGAAATGGCCACATAAATCACATAAGAATTTTTTTTCCCCCAAATATGTCTATTTCTCTTCTGGTCATGAAATGATTGCATTAAAATCAGGCCATCTTTATGAAAATATCCTAAGATGAGTTTAATATATGGGACATTTATCCTTATTGTTAAATTAAGTTCCTGCATCTATACTGAATTCTTGGTATTTCCAACATATAATTTTTCACCCCTTTGACTGGTCTAAGGGACCCATTTAAAATTTCTAAATCTGTCATGAATTTTATAAGAACTAATATTTTGGCCCAAGACCTTTGGTAATTACAATGCAATACATCTGCAAACAGAATGGATTCTGTTCTGCTCTTAAGTCCAAAAATGTGAACTTCAAAAGGTTCACAGAAGATGTATTGCATTCTAGCATACGTATCTGTCATGCATAAGAACTAGTTAACTAATTCGCTTGCTTTGGGGTCATTTTTTTTTCTTAGAAACTATATATAATTCTTTGAATTCAAACTCATAAAATCTGTTGATGAGATTCAGCTTCAGAGGACTACTTCCTGACTCATAATATTTCAAAAAACACATTTCTGGAAACTTTACTATATTAAATCTTATTAATACAGAGGTCTGGAGCAATCATTATTGAGTTGTCATCAGAGTCTACAGGATATAAATCTAAACAAATGCGTTTCGTATAAAAAGAATTCTTTATTAAAACCACCTTTCTTTAAGGTTCTATTACCTCAATATGTGACTTTGGTGTGTTTAAACAGTATCCCCTCCCCGCCTCGCCTTATGTCACTGTACCTGGCCACTGCTTCCTTGCATTCCATCAAAACTGACACTGTTAAGAATTTTGAGGAACCACTTGGAAACTCCCTATTCTCATATATAAAGTACACTCAGTCAAACTGATCATCTTAAGTAGAGTTTTATTATGAAGGGTGGAGGACAAATATTCCTGTGGTTTAGGCAATCAAGTTCTTCCAAATGTCTGTGATTGTTTTTAATTCACATGGCTCAACTTTTTTTTTTTTTTTTTGTAAAACATCTTTCTCTTTTCCTCATTATCACATTCTTAAAGATGAAATCGTTTGTTAACTAAATGTTCATTCCTTAAAAAAGGAATCTATTTAATAAAAATAAACTTGAGATGTTTTCATAATAGTGGTTAATTTTCTTAGGCTACTTAAAATGCTGACATTTAATCCCCATCTTGCAAAATGTACCCTTTCTTAAAATGTGTTTCCAAGGCAATGAAAGACTGTGCTTTGGAGAGTCACAGATTGTTATGTGTGACTTGCTACAGCTCACATTACTGCAAGGTAGAAACAATGTCAGCGGGAACAAAATCAACTTTTCATATAACTCACTGGCCGTAACAATCCATGAGCTAATAAAATCGGCATTAATATGTTGCCACTGTGCATAAAAATTCTTAAATATAAGTTTCACGTCTTAAATAGGGCAGGTATATAATATATCCAGTTATGGTAAACTCTGATTTCACTGCTGCTTGTGAAATTCCTAAACTAAGCCAGAGTTAAATACGCATTTTCAAGACTCAAATGGGTAGGGAAGAAATGCCCAGTGATATTTTATTTCAGAACATGGAAGACACCATATGTTTTAACCCAACGAGGGCAAGATAAAGTTCATCTACCATGTGGCAGCTGATAAGCAGTTGAGTAAGCAGATCTACATTGGAACTAGAGCGTTTGCTAACTCTCTTTAAGGGAAGGTGATCCTTGAGTTAAATCGAGCTAATTTTTAGGAAAAGATTACACCTCGGTATTTATGTTTGATCAGACTGTGCCTGCTCAGTCATGTCTGACATTCTGGGACCCCATGGACTGTAGCCTACCAGGCTCCTCTGTCCATGGAATTCTCCAGGCAAGAATACTGGAGTGGATTGCCATTTCCTTCTCCAGGGGATCTTCCCAACCTGGGGGAAGAACCCATGTCTCCTACATTGGCAGGTGGATTCTTTACTGCTGACTCACTGAGAAAGCCCTCCTCTATGTCTAGAGCATATCAATTATTTTACTGTGAAATAGAACTGTAAAACTAGACAAAAGCACTTTCACAGTTGAAACTCTTCCAAAGATGTGGAATAAAAATCTGCGTGTGATGGACACCTTGGTTTTCAACATCCCTGATTGAACCATTATTGTAGTTAAAAGTCCAAGACTAATATATTTCACAAACAGCCCTTTACTTTAGTGTTTGCAGTAAAACCAGGACCCCCTCTTGAATCCTTGAGAACATGTCCTTGAAATACCCAGGTCCTCACTTCCCTGCAGTCTCAGTGGTTAATGTTGAGGCAAGTTTCCCTGTGGTCTTCCCTAGTGGTGCGGTGATAAATCTGCCGACCAATGCAGGGGATCTAGGTTCTTTTCCTGGGTCGGGAAGATCCCCTGAAGAAGGAAACAGCAACCCACTCCAGTATTCTTGCCTGGGATATCCCATGGACAGAAGAGCCTGGAGAGCTACAGTCCATGGGCTTGCAAGGACTCAGACATGACATTAGCAACAGAACACCAACAATGTTTACAGAGAAAGCACAACAGTGGCTGGTGACTGCCGCTAGAATGAATTTACCTTTTTAATTCTCTCTTAGAAACATCCAGAGGTTTCAGGTGTCAGCTGAAAATTAAAAGGGGGAAAAAAAAAGTCTTTTGACTTGTCTGTAGCTTTCTGTATACTTTGCAATTTTTATCCCAACTTCAGAGGTAGGATTTAAGAATGGATTATTGGCGCTTAGCCCCAGGTTTCATTTTCGTCTTCTCCCTTCGCAAATAGCATGGTCTCCCTGGACCTGATTACTCTGGAGGGTTTAGATAGAAGCGAAGTGGTTGTAGTTCAATCGATAGGAGACAGACTGCATGGATGAGCCTGGGAAAGCAGAGACAGTGATTGAAGTGGTCAGACTCTCCACCTAAAGGAATGGGACTGTTTTGCAGCTATGATCCAAGTCTTCTGTTTTCTTCGAAGGCACTATTGATCCGGTGAGACTGGGAAACCTTGTTGAAACGGACACCGAGCCCAGCAACTGCCACACCTTCCAACTCATTTGGAAATAACATTTGGAAATTACGGTCAGAGACTCTATCATTTTTACAAATTCTCTTCACAATCTGCCAGTTCATCCATATGTTAAACTGTCAATGCATTCCATGTAATTGCTTCAGGAAAATGTCACCTCTTCGAATTCCTGAACAGAACGTCTTCAGCCATTCTGCCCCACCCCATTTCCTCGTAAATTCGGTTTTACTACTCTCTGTGGGTCTAGTATTATTTTCCTCAATCACGTTAAGGTCTTCTTTATCCCGATACAAAACAAAGTCTGGACATGTCACATTCCTACTGTCCTTTAGAACAATTTTTTCATTGTTAAGTTTTTGTATATGTACACTTTGAATTTCGTTATATTTTTATTCTTTAAGCCACAACCATTTTTATTTGTGTGGGTAGGTTAGATTTTTTTTTCCCCTGTTTTTCCTATAAAAGTGAAAGTCACTAAGTCGTGTCTGACTCTTTATGACCCCATGGACTGTAGCCTGCCAGGCTTCTCTGTCCATGGAATTCTCCAGGCAAGAATACTGGAGTAGGTTGCCATTTCCTTCTCCAGGGCATCTTCCCAACCCAGGGATCGAACCTGGGTCTCTCTCACTGCAGGCAGATTCTTTACTATCTGAGCCACCAGAGACCTCTTTTTTTCCTATGTTGTTGTTTAGTCACTTAAGTTACTATTTCTCCTATAATAGGTTCTAAAATAATCTGTTGTTGTTGTTTTTAAGATTCTGAGGGAAAAGCATCACACGAGCTAGCTCTTTAGAAAATGTTTGAAACCGAAAGTGATCACAGATAATATGCCATTTCTCTTTTTCTCTTTTTAAGAACTTTTTCTTTAAGAACTTAAATATGACGTGTCTTAGATTTTTTCTTAGTTTTTTCTTTTTGTGACGGACTCAGTTTCTTCATTTTGTAGATTTTCATCTTTCACCACGTTTGGTAAGTTTTCAGCCACTATCGGCTTCTCAGGTGGTGCAGTGGTAAAGAATCTGCCTGCCGATGTAAGAGACTCAGATTCAGTTCCTGGGTGAGGAAGATCCCCTGGAGAAGGGAATGGCAACCCACTCCAGTATTCTTGCTTGGAAAATCCCATGGACAGAGGAGCCTGGTGGGCTACAGTCCATGGGGTCGCAAAGTCTGACACACAGCAGCACACAGCAGACGCAGCCATTATGACGTTAAATATTCCATCACTCCTATTTTTTTTTAACCTCTTCTGAAATTCTCCTGATAATAACGTTGCCTCTTTTGTTACTGCCCTATGACTTCCTGAGGCTCTGTTTATTTTTTATTTCTGTCTACTTTCTCTTTGTTGTTCAAATTGCACAAATTCTATTGGCCTGTCTTCAAGTTCACAGACTACAGCCGATCATCTCCACTTAACTTTTAATCCTGTGCAGCATTTTCTTTAACTTATTTCTAACTTAATTTTGAGTTTTATAATTGCAATTGCAATTGGTTATTATATTTACAATTTGGATATTTCTATAATTATATTATATATATATTTTAATTTTACATATACTTTTAAAATTTTAATTCCAATTTGGTTATTTTTTATTCCTTCTGTTTCTTTGGTATGATTTTCTCATTTGTTTCAAGAGCATTTATAGTTGTTATTTGAGGCATTTTTAGGATGGCTTCTTTAAAATCCTTGATGGATTTCATTTTCTTCTAAGGTACTCAGTCACCTGGTTTTGATGGGTTAAGCATTTAAACAAATTCTCCTGACAACCAGCACACAAAAACAACCTATAGAAATCATATTACAGTCAAGTTTTTGCTATAAATATGCTTTGCTAAATTCTTGGAGGGAAGATTTTTATTATTTATATATAAATCTACTTCAGTTTCTTAAGTAATAGATAAATATAATTGTATATATTTGTTGGATAAATATATACATCTAAATTTATGAATGTAATTCAGTTTGCAATCAAGTATATCATGACATTATTTGATCTCAGAATTCTTCTTTTTTTTTTTTCTTTTTATATATTTATTTTGGCCATGCCATGCGGTTTGTGGGATCTTAGTTCCCTGACCAGGCACTGAGCTTAGGCTGCTGCAGAAAAGCGCCTAATCCTAACCACCAGACCACCAACAAATTCCTGATCTCAAAATTCTGAAATCACTTTTATTACATGCATTTTCTCATTATTTTATCACAAATCCTGATTTTAACCAGTCAGAAGTCAATGATATTTCCACTTGGAAATCCAAGAAAACACGGATTTTTAAAGTTTTACAGTAAAATAAATATCTCTTCTTTTCATTTTTGCTTATGTATTGGCTTTATTGCTTTTAAGATATTTTAAATATACTCACTTTTTTTGCTTTATCTTATTAAATATGTTGGAGAAGGAAATGGCAACCCACTCCCGTATTCTTGCCTAGAGAATCCCGTGGACAGAGGAGCCTGGTTGGCTGCTGTCCATGGGGTTGCACAGAGTCAGACACGACTGAAGCGACTTAGCGCACATGTATGCATTGGAGAAGGAAATGGCAGCCCACTCCCGTGTTCTTGCCTGGAGAATCCCAGGGACGGGGGAGCCTGGTGGGCTGCTGTCTATGGAGTCGCACAGAGTCAGACACGACTGAAGCGACTTAGCAGCAGCATTAAACATGTGAGCACAAATCTAATTAATGCCAAGAGCAGAAAACTCTACATATGCACATCTTTTAAAATTGCATCATAATACAAAAATAAAAGCAAATTTGGCCACATACACAACTTCAAGCACTATTTAGATAAATAATGATAAATTATTTGTATGTATATGCTATACATATATATAGCAATTGCATATATAATATTTCTAAATATATTTAATATTAATTTCTGCATATGTTTTTGAGGGATGCTAGCTCACTTTCTGATAGAAAAGCTGTTTTTGTAACAGAGTATTAGTTTTACGTTTTAGGCTGACCACAGAATTGTAACCTCTCCATCACAATTGCCATACAGCCAGCCACCAAAAAAGATTCTTAATGAAGAAAAATTAGGTATGAGATTCCATTATACCAGAAGCAGTCAAGATTGCAAATCTCTTTTACCTCCAAACACCCCAAATATCTACTTGGCTTAAACCATTACGATAGAGACAAAGAAGATCTTGCATTTTCCAAAATATAGTCTTGAGGAGGATAAATAGAGGTTGGCAGAGTATGGCAATCTTGTAGGCTACTTCTATCACACCCTGCCAAAAGCATTTAGAACTTATTTTCTTATCCAGAAACCCTGCCCTACAGGGTTATTCTCCCCCATGATTGCTTTTCTGCATGCCATATCTTCATCTCTAAGATCTCTGTAATTAAATGAAGTGGTTAGAAACTTAAACAACAGTAATAATAACTACATCTACAACCGTAGCTATCACTACCAGCAGGACACGACACACGGACCTCTGCATACAGACACCCACACGCATGCACAAGCTGCCAACGCTTTCCATTGGCTGCTAGTAATTAAATACTAAAAAAAATTCTAATGAATTCCAAAGGGCTTACCTTGCTTACTTCGAGGACAGAGGAATAGATTAAGAAGACAAATGGGAGAGTATGTGACGTCTGAATACACATCACCAAGGCCGTATGAGGTACTAGAAACCAAAGATGAAAGAAAGAGCCTTCAAATTCAAATAGCCCAGGGACTCCAGGAGGTATTTCTACTCGGTTGGAGTAGAGTGCATGACATTACAAGGAGAACTGAAGTTGTAGGCTTTATCTGGCAGCTCTGCACCTTTATGAAGGAGAGAGAAGGCGAGCTATTTCCCCACTGCCCAGCCACACCTCTGTGTGCATAATGACCTTTAACAATAGGGGCAGGACTTCAGATCTGAATGATAAATCTGCAAATCAATTTTCAAAAGTCAATGTATAGATAAAATGAGGACTGCCATTTTTTCCTATAAACTTTTCATTCTCATAGTTTTCTTCGTACAGAAGAAGAAATAAAATGCTTTGCATGTCCCAAAACACTTTATTCTTACCTGTGATCACATACACTCTCACACACACAAACACACAGATACACACGCACATACACATACCTACATGTAGATGACACACGGAAGATACAGCTATACCTATAGTCCTAAAATACATTAAATGTGTTACAAATAATCTTTTGTTTAAAAAATTACCCATGCTATGCTTCCTAAGCTGCCAATTTTCTGATTAGTGATTATATAGACACAATATGATGACTTCCCAGGTAAAGTTTTTACAGGTAAAATTAACTGCAAACACACCTATCTGATGTTTATCACTTGATCCATTGCAGCAGTTTAGCTCCTTAATCTCAAGTCTGTAGAAGACATTGTGTTCATCTTTGTGTTTTGTACCCCATGTTGACTTTCTTGAGGCCAAATCTACAGTCATATTTCAAAGACTCAAAGCTTCATTTTTGTTTTTTTCTAGAAAGCAACATGATATGTCTATTATTATACAGGCGCTTTAAAAAATATTATTCTATTGGAGTATAGCTGAGTTACAATGTTGTGTTAGTTTCTGGAGTACAGCAAAGTGATTCAGCCATATATATACATATATATGTGTGTGTGTGTGTGTGTGTGTGTGTGTGTGTGTACTTAGTAATAGTTTGGATTTGATAATCCCAAGCTCCCAATCCATCCCTCCTTCAGCAGATGGTGTCTTTTTATGAAGGTGCAGAGACTGGCTGTGGCCATCCTGAATTCTCTCCCCCTATATCCAAGAGTTCTGCTTGAGATGTAATCTACTCATTTCAGCATTGATGATCTCATCTTGACATGTGGAGAAGAAAAGAGGAATGTGATAAAGGAACTTGAAGTTAGTTTTCCCCACTTTCAAGAAAATAAAAATTGGGTACTTTTGAATACATTTACCGTGACAAAATATGCACTCATTATGTGAGAAAAAGATTCCGTTTTGCATGTAATTGAATTCTGATAATACTGGAACACCTTCCGCCAAAAGCTCTTAGCCATCATTATTCAAGATCGAAGTTGGACTCTAATGGCCCATTAGACTGGTCCCCAAATTCAAGGATACTAGCAAAGTCTAGTCTGCATAAAACTAGACAACCATCTGAAAAATGCTGCTGGTTTCCTCCTACTCACAAAAGAAGTTAAGGAACAGGATGCCTGCTGAGAGAAAGACTAAAGGAAGCTCTATTTCATTTTCTATTTGTACTTTTTGAAAGCTTGATTTCATTTCTAAATTTTGTATCAGAAAAATAAACACTGAGAAACTCTTAATTCAAACAGAAGCATTTGTGCCTGCTCCAATGCGTTTTTATTGTCCTGTCTATTTCAAGAAGTCTTTAATTTCAGTTTGCTTAGAGTGCAGCTTTTTATTTCTATATCCTATAATAGAAACCCTTCTGGTAGTCGGACTGTTGGAATATAGATATTTGTCTCTAGGTATTAATATATACTGTTTGCCTTACAGGGGCAAAAGCAACTGACTTTTACCCACAGCGTTGATTTGCCACTAGAAAGCTTACTTTGTGCAAAGTAGCATATGTGAATAGATGAGATGGAGAGCAGGAACACTCGTAGAAACTTTTAGATGAATTGATTATGTGTGTGTGTGTTAATTGCTCAGTCATGTCTGACTCTTGGTGACCTCATGGACTGTAGTCTGCCAGGATCCTCTGGCCATGGGATTTCCCAGGCAAGAATATTGGAGTGGGTTGCTATTCCCTTTTCCAGGGACCTTCCTCACCCAGGGATCGAACCTGGGTCTCCCATTTGGAAGGAGATTCTTTACCGTCTGTCTCCAGGGAAGCAACCCATGTCTCCACATTGCAGGCAGATTCTTTGCTGTGTGAGCCACTATGGAAGCCGTGTATATATGCAAAACACATATATACAGTTCTTTGGCTGGATGGATAAAGCTCTATTCTATCATCTAAAGAAACAAAATGCATTTCTGTTATTTTAAACTGATTTTCAAAGGTGTTCTATTAATAAAGTGTTAACCATCATGGCAAAATAAAACTGGGCAGCTTGGCCTTGGCCAGTCCACAGAATAGTCCTGTGCCCATGTGGTATATCATGGCATGTGGTTGAGCATCTGGCTCTCTAAAGGAAACAAGAGACCCTGCCTCTTGAGTTGGGCAAGTCTAACCCAGGTTTGGCATGCTTTTCTGTAAGGGGCCAGACAGTAAGTTTCTATGGCATCACAGGCTGTGTGGTCTCTGTCATCGCTACTCAGCTCTGCTTTTAGCAGGAGACCAGCCATAGATGATATGCAAATGAATCAGCTTGGCCTTGTTCCGGTAAAAGTCTATATTCAAAAGTGGGTGGGGCCTGGATTTGGTCGAAGGGTCATGATTTTTGATCCCTGACCTAAGCTAGGGATGAACCCACTCCGCTGGCTAGCATGTAGAGGACCCTGGGGCTAAGAACTTCAAAAGAAGAAAACACACACACACGTAATGCACTGACATACTTTTTGGGCTCCAAAACCACTGCAGATGGTGACTGCAGCCATGAGATTAAAAGACGCTTACTCCTTGGAAGGAAAGTTATGACCAACCTAGATAGCATATTCAAAAGCAGAGACATTACTTTGCTGACTAAGGTCCGTCTAGTCAAGGCTATGGTTTTTCCTGTGGTCATGTATGGATGTGAGAGTTGGACTGTGAAGAAGGCTGAGCACCGAAGAATTGATGCTTTTGAACTGTGGTGTTAGAGAAGACTCTTGAGAGTCCTTTGGACTGCAAGGAGATCCAACCAGTCCATTCTGAAGATCAACCCTGAGATTTCTTTGGAAGGAATGATGCTAAAGCTGAAACTCCAGTACTTTGGCCACCTCATGCAAAGAGTTGACTCACTGGAAAAGACTCTGATGCTGGGAGGGATTGGGGGCAGGAGGAGAAGGTGACGACAGAGGATGAGATGGCTGGATGGCATCACAGACTCGATGGATGTGAGTCTGAGTGAACTCCGGGAGATGGTGATGGACAGGGAAGCCTGGCGTGCTGCGATTCATGGGGTCGCAAAGAGTCGGACACGACTAAGCGACTGAACTGAACTGAACTGAACTGTCCTGAACTGTCAACACAAGATTTCCGTGAGATAAAAATGCATAATGCATGTATTTATATGAACTTTATACTAGTTAAAAAAAAAAAACACAAACAAACACTGGGGGAAGGGTAGTGAGGGAATGTGGGATCGACAGCTGCAGTGGTGCTAATGGTGAAGAACCCTTCTGCAATGCAGGAGATGCCAGAGACTCAGGTTTGATCCCTGGTCAGGAAGGTCCCTGGGAGGAGGGCATGGCAACCCACTCCAGTATTCTTGCCTGGAGAATCCCGTTGACAGAAGAGCCTGGCAGGCTACGGTCCATAGGATCACAAAGAGTTGAACACGGCTGAAGCAACTTAACGTGCAAGTGTATTTAAAACAGATAAACAACAAGGGCCTAGTATATTGCACAAGGAACTCTCTTTAATATTGTACAACAACCTCAATAGGAAAAGAATTTGGAAAAGAGTAAAAACATGTATATGTATGACTGAATCACTTTGCTGTACACCTAAAACTATCACACTGTTGTTAATCAACTATACTTCAGTATAAAATAAAAAGTTGGAAAAAACCACTGTGTTTTTATACCAGTGCCTTTAAAAGAAATAATACAAAATCACTCCCCAAGTTAACACATACTTAAGTATTTAAGCTATGGCACAGTAACTAAAAAATAGTGAGTTCAAAACATTAAAATACAAATAATAATTCTGCATAAGTCAGTTTTAATAATTCAGCATGCTAATTTTGATTTATATTTTTCTTTCAAACTCAGTGCAAATAAGTGACCTCTCTCTATATATAACTCTAATGTTGAGGAAAATATACCATGCTTTGAAATGCAAGTGAAATTTTCTCTAACCCCTTCCACAGGTTAGGGCTGAACCATAGAATTCTGACTTTTTTGCCTAGGATTCAGGTGGTAAAGAGGGTTCCACACTGGGAGGGTTTCCCTATTTCTGGTGGCTCTGTATATATTCTTCTGCTTCCAAGGCCACTGTCTGGCCATTCCACTTGCTCTTCCCATTGCAATGACACCATGACACTTTAGAGACAGCATAGACCCTTATCTTATAGGTAACAAATGCTGTGTTACCTTCGTACGAGGATTTTCTGAAGTTTTGTGCTGAGAGATTGTCATAATCTCTAGGTGAATCATTGTGTTCTCTTTCCAGATGTCTTAATTCCCCATTTCCTGGTCATCTCACCATGACCTGTCCTTGGAAATTCAATTCTCTTAGCTTTATTATTATAGAAAGCGTGAACACTTCCAATGAGAAGGAGGAGGAGAGAGAGGAGGAGAAAGGGTGGGGAGCCTTTTCTTTCCGTATCTGAAAGCACCCAGTGGCCTCTGCCTTCCTCACTGATGTGTGTGACTGCACTCCCCAGGGAAGGCACATGTGTCTCCTCCCAGCTAATATTTGGAGTCCAGGCATAGAGCGATGCTCTGCAGGGGCGTTACCTGGGTGGAAAAGTCATGCTTCCATCTAATTAATCCTAAATTCTGATGGCATATTTAATTTTCTTGTGATTTGGAAACGAGGCAGTATCTATCCTTGAAATGGCTTCCATGGGGAAAACGTTAGGCAGAGGAGACATATTAAGAAAGTTCCATGAACAGTAGTTGTCTCTAGATAGGAAGACAGGTCACTGAGCAGTGTCTGAGGGAAGATGTGATTTTTATCCTAATGCTAAGTGATTATGACCAATGCAGAGAATCATATGGGATTTGTCAGGAGGTGGGAATTCAAGCCGTGGGAAATAGTCTGTGTTATTTAGAGAAAGAAAAAAAAATAAAAGGACTGCTAAACAATATTTGCAAAACCCTTTTTTTGTGCCTTCATCAGCACAGTTAAAGCATATATTAAACATATATATATGTGTGTATGTGTATATATGTGTGCGTGCATATTATTTTGCAAGACAATTCTAATACGATCAATAATCCTCATTAGCAGTTCTCTGGAAGCAATCACAAAGCTGGAGGTCAAAATTATGCCTCTTATTCAAAACTTCAAAGGAAGGAAATTCACAATAATGTCACTTCTTGCCTTTTAGTTTAACCTTACCTACTAGTTTCAGCACCAGTAACAATAAACACGTTTAGTCCCTCTTCTGCTTGTTAAAAAAAAAGGGTTTCACATTATTGATTTAACTGTGCCTTGATGCTTTCTTCTCTAAATACCAGTTGAAGTAAAATATTGATTAAGCCTAGAAATGCTTTATCGCAGTCTTCTTCTTAACCATCGGTGGCATGAGGTCAATGAACATTTAATCGATTTTTAATTCATTTGTGATTAGAAAATTGATAAATTATTTCATTCAGCCTAAGAGGTACACTCATCACAAAGAAATTTAGTTGAGTTGAACTTCGTCCATGAAACTGAAGGGGCATCGAATGGCATAATTAAGTAAATACATAAATTTCATTTTATAAGGTGAATATTACCCTACAGGGATATGCCAGGTTCTTGGTTTACATCCAGAGTCTAGAATCTTGGCAGAGTCCTCCAGGGCAAATCTTACCTCTTGTGAGAAATGCAATTACTTCTTTAATAAATACCTACTGTGGATGAGTAGTAGGTATATACCTTTCCTGCAGTGTTTTCCCTCAGTAATAACTACAGAAAGATCTGGATTCTATCTTGCCCATTTATTCCACATGACGTTGACACCATCTTAATGCTTTTATCCTTGTGTTCGAAGATGGACTTCCTGGATGGAAGTCTAGCCAAAAATCTGCCCCTTGGGACTAAAATGCAAGAGATGTTTCTAAGTTGGTCACTGCTGTAGATCAAGAGGTCAGTTCTAGACACAGCCAACCCTTTGACCTATAGGAGTAACTTTTCATGGAAAAAGGAAAAATCTGGAGTACATTATGCATATTACATGACCTAGCTCTAAATGTCATGACTTTTCTATGTGTATTGCTGGAGTATGTCTCCAACAACGCAGCAGAAGCAGAGATAATAACCAAGTTTGGCAAGCTCAGAGATAGTAAGTAGGTTTGGCAAACTTGTTTTTATTGGTTGGCTTAGAAGGAAACTTCTGCTTCTGCTGAATTAAACTGAAATAGCCGTAATCCTGTACATCATCGTTCTCATATAGAAAGTAGCACTCATCTACTTCACAGTAAAAGGGTAAATGAAACATTACACGATTTTAAAATTTGTCGTAAATGCTTAATTAAGTATATGGAGACGCATGATAGCAATTTTTCATAACGCTTTTGCTTAAGAGCAGTAATGTAAGGTCTGTGAAGCTATATCTGCTTCACAGCTTCATTAAGATACTTTCCAGTGTTAGGATAGGCAAAGTACCTTATGATGCTTCTGTAAAAGAAAGAAAAAAAAGTGTGAAATGACAATGAAATAACTATTTAGCTTTTCTCCTCTTTCCTGTTCGCTGTTTGTCAGCCTATCACACAGGACAGTGTATCAGGTCCTGCTAAAGTGGAATCTCTCTGTCCAAGACCGAGATTATATGATACCTTTGTCATTTTTGTAATTATTAATTTCTAATAATGGCTGATGAATGGTCCTGGCTTTGAAAATGTGAACACATAGAAAGTGAAGAACTCTGTGCAATAACAAGAAAGGTATCAGTTTCTGCATGTGTTTTTCTCTGTGGACACTGATCTTTTGTTTAAATTGTGCAGTCTTGTTTTGTCCCACAGTGTAAAGTAATATTTTCTTGCAGAATCTTTGAAAGTAGCCAAAGAGATTTTGGTGATGAAAATGATCGTGAGGAAGAGGATTGATGATAGTCAAGTTAAAACACACAGCAAATTCTGAGCATTTAAAATCTTTATAATTGTTTTGGAGTGGTTTTTGATGTGTCGAAATTCAACATAAGACGGAAATATGCACATGCCTATAATTATGGCAGATCATATATGTTTCTTGTCATTTACTATACTAATGAGCAGTACTCAGTTAAGATAAAACAATAAGACAACTACTGTGTTTGTTTCTGAGTTAGTTTTGACCCTGGGTCTAATCCCTGTAAATAATTCCAGTTGCCCTGCATTCTCAGATAAGGCCTGTGCGCTCCGTGCCTCAGTCGTGTCCAACTCTTTGCAACCCCGTGGACTGTAGCCTGCCAGGCTCCTCTGTCTCTGGGATTTCCTAGGCAAGAACACTGGGGTGGGGTGTCATTTCCTTCTCCAGGAGGTCTTCCCAACCCAGGGATTGAACCCACATCTCCTGCACTGCAGGCCCTTCACCCACTGAACCTTCAGGGAAGCCCCTTAGATACTGTTGTTCAGTCGCTCAGACATGTCCAGCTCTCTCCGACCCCATGGACCCCCTGTCCTTCACCATCTCCCAGAACTTGCTCAAACCCATGTCCATTGAGTCCATGATGCCACCCAGCCATCTTGTCCTCTGTCATCCCCTTCTCCTCCTGCCTTCAATCTTTCCAGCATCAGGGTCTTTTCCAATGAGTTGGCTCTTCACATCAGGTGGCCAAAGTATTGGAGCTTCAGCTTCAGCGTCAGTCCTTCCAGTGAATATTCAGGACTGATTTCCCTTAGGATGGAATGGGTGGATCTCTTTGCAGTCCAAGGGACTCTCAAGAGTCTTCTCCAACACCACAGCTCAAAAGCATCAGTTCTTTGGTGCTCAGCTTTCTTTATGATCCAACTCTCACATCCATGCATGACTGCTGGAAGAACCATAGCTTTGACTATATGGACTTTTGTTGGCAAAGTATTGTCTCTGCTTAGATAGTGAGGTCACCTTAAATCAAACCCTCCTAAGCATAACTGGCAACTCCCTTCTTTTTCACCACTTCTTACCCTTACTCATCTTTGACAAATCACGCCCATGGCCCTTTTGTGCTATGCAATTATTTCTAGCCTAGCTGAGAATATGTGTCACCATCCAATGTTAGCTGCTTTTCAGGATAAGAGTCCCAGACTCTAATCTTCAGGTCTGTATCTCCATCAGAGGCTTCTAGAGTGGTTACCCGAGGGGACCCAGTTGTTCCCACCCCTCTCTTGCCCAGACAAAGATTCCTTCTACCCAGCATGAGGAATAAAGCAGAAGACCTCAGCGGCAGGAGAAATCTACCATTCACTGGTTAATTTCCTAGAAGGCTATGTGTGTTGTGAATTTGTCATTAATCAGAAATTTGGCTGCTATACCCTTTTGAGATGACTGAGTCACACTCTCGTACAAGTGTACTCCTTTCAAAATTTAATGATGGTCAATCCGTGGAGAAACGGTATTTACTATAACCATTGCATTTTCAGTACGCCTTACAACATAAGTGAATGTGTATACGTATATAAATATATATATATATATATATATATAGTTCTGCTTCTTTTATGGATTTATTTACTTATAATTAGGTATTTTTAAACTAGTACCTAATACCTGACAGTAATATTGAAAAGACAAAAGAATATTAACTTCATAATTGTCATCCAGAAGATTTCAATCTGGTTGGAGACACAAGACTATAAAAAAAATAAATACATGAAGATTAAGGAACAAAGCAAATGTTCTTTAATGAGACAGCCTGAGTTATAGGAAGCGTCAAAAAAGTTCAAGCATAGCAATAATATGATCGCTTAGAGAACTCAGCAGATGAATCTTGCATCATCTCTCAACTTCTAATTTCATCCCCAGATGTTCCAATTATTTAGAGGCCTTATTACTATACTAGTCATTTCAAAATATAATAGAAGTCTTTGTCAGTTTATCTTCTCTAATTCTTAAATAACTCTGATCTGTGTCAGTTGTATATTTTATGTTCATATTCCAACTGGGCTAAATTTCTTATAAAGAAAAGAATGAAGAAGAATGTTTTTCTCTTATCAGTTGCATATGTTTTTAAAGTATTGCTTAACAAATATTGGTCTTTATGAAATGGGGACATGTCATTCTTCTGAATTATTTGGCCAGTGTTGAAAGGCAAAATGAACTGGATTGTGTACTTTTGGATTTTTCATGATTCTTTCAACCATCAGAATTAATGTTAAGCAAATTTCACCCAATGTATTATGTAAGTAACCTCCATACATATTATGCAACTATTTACATTAATAAACTACAACATTATTTTTAGACTGAGTCTAAATTTATATAAGAAATTATCAGATGAATAACTGAATTAATAATCTTGCTCTCACATACAACTAACGATGTAATATAAACATCGCAATTTTAAAACTGAAAGGTAGAAATAATTCATTTATTTAACAAATTAGGTTACAAAAATTAAGTACTTTCTGTGAGCTTAAGTACTTTGCTGTGCAACATGCTCGTGCTAGTAGAAAGAGCGAAGTACTCTCATCTCAGATCTTCCAGTCTAGTGGGGATTACCGTATAATTTTTAGGTTCAGCATTCACCAAAAACCACAATCTTGAAAATACTGATGCATATATTACCGAAATTACCAAATTCAGCAAGTGAAAATGCAAATCTGACTTGGGACCTACTCCTACAAACATTTCACGAGATAGATATTTATACCCTGCTGTCTATCTGAAATTCAAGTTTACCCCAATATTCTCTATTTTATCTGGCAATCTGCATACATACCTCTTGTCATGTGGTGAATTATAGCCCTCAAAATTAACGTGCTGAAGCCCTAACTCTGAAAACCTCAGAATGTGACCTTATTTGGAAATAGAATATTTTCAGTGATAATGACTTAAGATGAGGTTATATTGGAGTTGGTTGAGTCTCCAGTGCAACTTGACTGATAGGCTTAAAATGGGGAAATTTAGACACAGACATGAATGCAGAGAAAATGGCAGGTGAAGTTGAAGGCAGAAACCTGCAAGTTGAGGAAAACCGAAGATCTCCGGCAACCCCCAAAACCTGGGAGAGAGAAGCACAAACCAGATTCTCCCTCAAGGACCACAGAAGGAGCGTACTTGGCCGAGACCTTGATCTTGGAGTTCTAGTCTCTAGAACTGTGAGACAGTAGTTGATTTCTGTTTTTCAAGCTGCCCAGTGTCTGGTACTTTGATCCAGCAGCCTGAGCAAATGTTTACACCTCTCTTTAGAGAAACGAACTCAAAAGGATTCTTAGATCAATAAATATATCTGGAAGAAATATTAGCAAAGATTTATTCAGTGCTTATGTAACTTGATGTGATTCTTTTTACTGGCCTACAGAAATAGAGAAGTTGAAAGTATGATTCCCTTCATTTACTGAAGATATAAAACAAAACCTCTTCAATGGATGGATATTTTTCTTAGTTCCCCAACAAGTAGGTGCAGAGCTCATCCTACACTAACTCCGTATCTAATTAAGCAAGCTTGTGCTCTCTTGTGCTGCGTTTTATGGGAACTATCTGTAGTTTTCTCATTCTTTCTTTAATTGACAGACACTTGGAACTGCTACTCCAGGGGTGTGCTTTTCCTCCCTCTCTGCTTCTCTCCCTCCCTCTAGGTCTCTCTTCCCCCCATCCCTTCCTTGCTTCCTTTCTATCCAGCTGTCTCACAGGCCTCAGAGAGTCAGCATCTACATCTGCCGTTATTTTCTTTCATCCTACAATACAGGCCTTTGTTCTCTAATTTCAGTGATTTCATATTTGCGATTTGAGCCTTTCCTAAGAGTCTCTCCTTTAAACTCAAGTCTTTTCCGTGCCTTCGAAGTAGGTCATCTGTATCTATTTTAAAAGGTCATTGTTCTCGGCTTGCACCTCTGCTTCCGCTCCTGAGCTCCGGTGGATCTCTGCCCCCACCCGTCAAGGATCCCACACCTGAGCTGCCTGCCTGCTTGCTCTCAGCACTTTTGGTAATGGCTGTGCTTATTAAGTTTTTTGCACATTCAACCAAATTCTGGAAATTTATGACTATCATGTTTGCTGCTTTACCATCCTTATTTTGCATGCTTCATTTAAAAAAAAAATACTAGCTTTTATTTCCTGTGAACTCAATTTCTACCTGCTTAGGTAGGGTATTTGAGGCCATATGTTCAATAGGTGTCTCTTGGGTATTCCTTTTCTAGTGACTCTGCCCTGTGGCATATGCAGTTCAGTTTCCAGGTAGTTATGACAATTTCCCTGAATAAGCATTTAAGATTCTTTTCTGTTAACTCATTGCTGAAGTTATTTAGTATTAATAGTAATAAAAATATTTTTCATTTATGCTTTTTTAAAAAAGGCTGTATTGAACTTGTTACACTACTGCTTCTGTTGTGTATATTCCGGTTTTTGTCCTTGAGACGTGTGGGATCTTAGAACCGCGACTGGGGATTGAACCCGCACCCCAGGACTGGAAGTTGGGATCTTATCCACTGGACTGCCAGGGAAGTCCCATCCTTTATTCTTCATTATTGATAATAACAAGCATTCATTGAACACATGTGTGCCAAATAAGCGCCTCATATTTAGTAATGGTCATTAATCTTTGTTATTTTTGAATACTGAGTTTGTTTCTGCCATAAGTAAAAGAAATCGACATATTTGGTTTCAAGTAATGAACACTTTGGGCAAATACGTGAACTCTGAGTCTTGCATAGGGCATGCCACTGACCAGGGTGGTCCCTGGAATAACGGACAGGTTGACAATGAGTTCACATGTCACAGGAGAACAGGAGCTGACTAGCTTTACTTCTTGTTGTTTAGTGTCTAAGTCACGTCAGGCTGTTTGCGACCCCACTGACTCCAGTCCACCAGGCTCCCCTGTCCGTGGGATTTCCCAGGTGAGAAAACTGGAGCGAGTTGCTGTTTCCTTCTCCAGGGGATCTTCCTGACCCAGGGACTGAACCTGCATCTCCTTCAGTGCAGGCAGATTCTTTACCTCTGAGCCCCCAGGGAAGACTGGCTAGCCTAAAGTCTTACAGACATTGGGAATCTCTTCCAGCTGGCCCCACCTCCCAACATTCACGGGATAGTCTTAGTGATACACGACATGATTTTAAAAGGCCATCGTCACCACTAGGGAACTGGGCTATGATGTTGTCCTGTGCCATGCTGTGCTTAGTCACTCAGTTGAGGTCACTCCTTGTGATCCTGTGGACTGTAGCCTGCCAGGCTCCTCTGCCATGAGAATTCTCCAGGCACGTGGGTAGCCTATCCCTCCTCCAGGGGATCCTCCCAGCCCAGGAATCAAACTGGGGTCTCCTGCTTATTACAGGCAGGTTCTTTACCAGCGGAGCCACCAGGGAAGCCCCGTGTTATTTAAGTACATATTCTGGCTGCTTGAAGGGCCTTCTTCCTCAGTCTGCAGCCCAGAAGCTGGTTTCATGCACTAGTGTTAATTACTAGTGTGTGCCGAAATTCCCAAGGGCCTTGTGTTTCCCCAGCTAGAACGTGAGCCCTGTTCTTATCCTCAAGTTTCACTATAATCCAGTACTCCCTCCCCAGCTCCTGGTAGCAACCTTCTTCTCCCATCCACTGGGACATGGCTCCTCATATTTATAACTAGCTGGGAGCCGGATTCAATTCGCCAGCACCTAAAGAAACAGAAGTCATCAGCACTCTGTCCCCTGCTAACCTTGTGTGTGACTTCTATCGGGGAACAGCTGGCTGCCTGCTTGATTAGCCTGTGTATGTGGAAAACAGCTGGATTAGATTGTACATCTCCAGGTCATCTGAAGCATTGTGATTTAAACTTCTGAACACCCGCATTATAGCAAGACTTAGAAATGAAATAGTTGCTTTCCCTATTTTAAAAGTGTACCACCAAAGAAAGGAAAAATATAACTATTACTATGAAGATGTCAAGCATACACAAATGTATACATGCCAAGTATATACAAAAATAAGGGGAATGGTGTAATAATTTGTATGTACCCATTTCCAACCTTTGTCCACTGTGATGATTAAATTTCTGTGCCAACTTGAATTGGGCTAAGGGATGCCCAGACAGCTGGTAAAACATTATTTCTGGATGTGTCTGTGGGGATGTTTCCGGAAGAGAGAAGCCTTTGAATTGTAGACTGGATAAAGATCACCCTCACCAGCGTGGGTGGGCATCACCCAATCTGTTGAACAGAATAGAATAGATCTGAATAGAACAAACAGGAGGAGAAAGAGTGAATTCGCTGTCTCTGCTTGAGCTGAAGCATGCATCTTCTTCCATCTTTCTTCATCGGTGCTTCTGGTTCTTGGGCCTTAGACTGGAACTTGCACCATGGATTCCCCTGGTTCTTAGGCTGTTGAATCCAGGCTAAATTATGTCACTGGCTTTTTCTGTTTCTCTAGCTTGCCAAAAGTCGACGATGGGACTTTATGACCTTGGTGACTCCATGAGACAATTCCTATAATAAATCTCTATCTATCTATCTGTGTGTGTGTGTGTGTGTGTGTGTGTGTGTGTGTGCCCGCACGTTCAGTTGCTCTGACTCTTTTGTGACCCTATGGACTGCAGCTCACCAGGCTCCTCTGTCCATGGGAGTCTCCAGCAAGAATACTGAAGTGGGTTGCCATGCCCTCCTCCTGGGGATCTTCCTGACCCAGATCAAACCCAAGTCTCCTGCACTGACAAGCAGATTCTTTTCCACTGAGCCACCTGGAAAGCCCTATCATCCATCTATCTATCTCTGAATTTATCTATCTATGTGTCATTGATCCATCTTTCTGTCTTATTGGCTTCAATTCTTTGAAGAACCCTGACTAAGACATCTTCTCATAACTAACCTTGTTTACTCATAACCATTCCTCTCTCTCCTGACCACTGTAGTTGATTATTTTAAATCAAGTATCCCAGATACATAGAGTTTCATCTTTGTATATATATCTAATTATGTATATCTAAACCACAACTCAACTTTTTTACATAATGATAATATCATGATCTCTCTAAATTAATAATTCCTTGATGTCATCGGTTGTTTAGACACTGATTCAAATTCCCCATATACCTTCTCACACTCCCACTAGTTGATCATTTGAATAAGCGTCCACTATAATGAGGTTTATAAATATATGTCAGTGAAATTTAAATAACTTCAAGGAAACAAGTTTTTAATTAGTAACGGGAAAGACTAATTATCAGTTAGAAATACGAAATAAATGAAAAGTTGGTGCACCACTTTTAACTGTATCATCTCTGTATTGTGTCTGTAGGAATGCAATTCAGCAGAAAATTGGCCCTTATCTTGAAAGAGAGAGATCATATGCACAGTTACCTATAATTGTGGATTATTCAAAAGCCTGCTTTTAATATAAGCAGAGTGGTTTGCCTGAAATTCCACCAGGAACATAAGAGATCCTTCATTCCACAGGAAAAAGAAAGCTGTGGATCATATTCGCTGTTGTACAACCTTGTGCAGACATACAACATATACAATTGCACGCACAAATGAATAACGCTGTACTTTTCAAGACATTGTTTAAAGGATGCTCTAACCAGGGTACCCTGATGAAACAAAATTCCATAACCTCAGATTTAAAAAAAAAAAAAAAGCAAAGACATCACAATCATAAGTTTGGCTGGACTTACTGAATCTGGATAAATGCATTTTTGCCTTTGCCAGACCTTTTCTGAGTTTTATTACTCTTTGCATTTTGACTACTAACTGAAAACAGGATCCCGTCAGATTCCTGGGCAGCTTGCCACTACTTTGGGCCAAGGGGCCAATAAAAATCATTAGCAATAAATAAATTTCATCCAGTGGGCTTTCCTGAACATGTGCAAGTGTTCCTAAGGTCTGAACACTGAAACCCACATGTTCTGTCTCATCACGTGCTCCTCATTTGCTGGCAATTGGTTAGACTCAAATCCGCTATGTGATTACATTGTAATTTACGTCAAATGAGGATCAATATACCATTCAAATGCACTAATAAGACATGATTAGATAGACGCTTTTGTTCATAAAAGATAGTAGAGAGGACTAACAGTTCGATGTACCCAACGCATCTTCTGAATTGTAATTTATCCGTTTGCAGTGAGTCCGATATGAATATATTCATAAGAGGAAATATTAGAATGAAGTATGTTCATAATTATCATGATGAGATGTATCAGCCGCTTTACAAAACTGAAAATCCCTACTTACATTTTTTTCACTTTAAGATTCACAATTGCCCTTTGACGAGGCTGGTGAAATTGCCATTTGTCCTCGTTTGCGTTTCAAACATTGTTTTTGAAAGTGAAATATGTTTCACAAAAAACGTATCTTCACTTAACGTCAGGTTGAAACATACACATATAAGCACACCCATATCTACACAAACAAATACACTCCAAAGATTACACGAGGTGTATTTACTCTGATGTACAATTAAAATCTGCCAATATCACAACTGCCACACAATGTGCTCTCATGGTGTCTCCTGAGCCTATAACCCCCTGACTTCCACCCTATTCCCAGGATTTGGTTTGGCCACTTCAGGCAGAAACAATGAAAATAAGAAGTAGCATTTCAGGAATAGAGAAGACAGAGGAGCCGAAGATAAAGTATTAAAGGGGAAAAACATATACAATGAAACTCCTTTTAGGTGCTGTTTTAACTAAGTTGTCCTCTACTTCTTTCTGGTGAATTAACTTTATGTTCTTGATCTTAGAAATCACATTTAAAATGAAATCCAAAGTAAAAAAAAAAAAAAAAATCAAAGGATACCTCCTTCTTAATTTAAACCAGAGGCTGACCTACTTTAGACTAAAGTAATCTAGTGGGAAATACTTTTCGGCTATAAACAACTACTTAAAAACATTTAACAACAAACTAACACCTCTTTGTACACTAATAAATTAAATACAAATTAAGGCCAAAGAATTTCTTTTTTTTCCTTTAAATTCAATAAAATATCAAGTGTTTGTTTTCTTTTGTTTTTTTTTTTTTTTTTTTGAAGGAGGGTTCAGAGAATCTAAAACTTGAGAAACGTATTCTATACACTGGCAGCATTTTATTAAACTTGTTCTAAACAGATGGATATCTATTTATAAAAGCTCTGGGGAAGACAGAGCCACGTGTCATTCTAATAGTCACCATAATCCTACAATTCTTCAGTTCTCTTTCATGGATGTGCATATATTTTTATTTCACCAAAGGATGCAATAAGAAACAATTTTAAATAAATTAGACATTAGGGCAAGAATATAGCAAGTGGATGCAATTTATTTGAAAACAATAGGATAGGAGATTAATAGTTAGCAGTTTCAGAAAAGATTATTTTTCCTCCTCAACATAAAAAAAAAATCTTTTAAAACTATGTTTTTCTAACACATTGGCTTATTTATATCCCAAAACATCTGTGAGAAAATTAATTTGCTTTTATTTAAATTTAGACAGTTCTTATTTTTTCCCCTTTATGGAGCAGAAGCCCTTTTTTCTGAAAAAGTCTTGATACAGCAATGTATACTGTTTATATACAAATTGTTCTTGTTTAGTTGCTAAGTCGTTTCTGACTCTTTGTGATCCCATGGACTGTAACCCGCCAGGCTCCTCTTTCATGGAATTTTCCAGGCAAGTATCCTGGAGTGGGCTATCATTTCCTTCTTCAGGGGATCTTCCCGACACAGGGGTCGAATCCGCATCTCCTGCATTGACAGGCAGATTCTTCACCACTGAGCCACCAGGGAAGCCTGATCGCTTCACACAGGATGTCAATAACCCTGTGTCGATTTCTGATAACTCTAATTAGGCATGCTGACTCCAGAAGCAAGTGGAGCTACAGCAACTCACACTTGGTGGGTCAGCCTCTGCCTCTCCCATCGCCGGCTCTCCTCCACCCCTTATAGGAGCGGCTCCTAAAACCATCCTCCAGGACACAAATGCAGGCTACGCTCCTTCACAGGGCCCAGGGAACCCAATCTAAGTCACTCTCAGTATCGCAAAGTGAATTTTTGTTGTTGTTCAGTCGACAAGTCATGTCCAACTCCTCGCAACCGCCATGGACCGCAGCACGCCAGGCCTCCCTGCCCCTCACCAAGCGAATACGTTGTTTAAAAATCCATTCGAGAAATGTTGGTACACAATTTTTCAGTCTGTGTTCTATAGTTGCTTCAATGTCACCTACAAATATAACTGTTTACAATTCTTGATGGGCTAGAAAATCAACAAGTAAATTTGGAACCTACTAGGGATCTTGGTAGGTTTTGCTGGTGGCTCAGATGGTAAAAAAATCCACCTGCCAATGCAGGAAACCTAGGTTTGATCCCTCAGTCAGGAAGATGCCCTGGAGAAGGGAATGGCAACCCACTCATGTTCTTGCCTGGAGAATCCCATGGACAGAGGGGTCTGGTGGGTTACAGTCCATGGGGTCGCAAAGAGTTGGACAGGGCTGTAGAGACTTAGCCTGTTCCCATGCAGGACTCTTGATGCTGGAAATACACCATAGGATTTATTTATTTATCTTCATTTATCCTCAAGCATAAACTAAGGACATAGTCTCCAATACAGGTGCTTGCACCCTGAGAAGACAAAACACACACGCATAAAAGGTTTCATTTTGCAGAAATTTGTATTGCTACTGTTTCTGTCATTTCTGCATTTTTACTTCTTATCCACAATTACATTACATATGTCTTTGCTATAAGCCACCTCAACACTTTCAAAAAGCAATATATATATATATATATATATATATATATATATATGCCATTAAAAGTGGTTAAAACAGTCCTAACAGTCATGAAAAAGATAAGGATCACAGACTTTGGAGAAAGGGCACTTTTTAAATTGACAGAGGCAGGAACTGCATTCCAGAAAAAGGATCAGCCTAGAAGAAGTATCAAAAAGCAAATGTATTCTTGGTATGTTTGAAGTCATGCATAGACCAATTTACCTAGAGTGTATGTTACAGAGTTGCAGGGGATAAGTTTGGTATGCTAAATGCTGCCAACATGGCCAGAAATGACGAGATAAGGAATGTATTTGTATAGAGAAGAGGGTTGAGTTATTCAGGAGAGGAATAGACTTCTCTGAAAAATCTTACGTTATTGTTTGGACTATGATACATAATACAACTGTTTTATAATGCAAGAGATTAAAAAATAAAATAGATGTTCACTAACACTGGATATCAAATTTAATGAATTGAACATAGAATATGCGGAGTGGGAGACATATCCACACAAAGAAAATAAAGTGACTTCAGGGGCTTCCCTAGTAGCTCAACAGTAAAGAATCTGCCTGCAATGCAGGCGATCTGGGTTTGATCCCTGGATTGGGAAGATCCCCTGGAATAGGAAATGGCAACTCACTCCAGTATCTAGCCTGGAGAATCCCATGGACAGAGGAGCCTGGAGTGCTGCAGTCCATGGGGTTACAAAGGGTCGGACACGACCGGGACAACTGAGCATGCATGCAAAGAGACTTCAAAATAAAAATCAAAGATTTGATTCAGTTAAAATACTCCTAAGAACTCCTTTTCAATTCCCTAAAGTGTGTATTTACTAGCTTATGAAATGTTAAAGGCCTAGAATCAATGGCAATGCAGCAGAAATGTGCACTCTGAGAATTTCTTACTGAAATTAACCAAGACACTTCAAAGTAAAGACAGGCGATTCCAGTCTGCAGCAGAAAATATTCATGGTGATTCTGGGAAATGTTGTACCAGAAAGCAAGAGAAGCCAAAAAATCTAATGAGTTTATGTCAGAAAGACACCATGGCTCTCATGAAGGCTTTTCAATTAGCCAAGGATGGCTGATTGATTTTAATTTGAACATCTAAAGACAGCAATCACAGCGGCAAGGACTGCAATTGACACAATATGTGGATTCTGTAATGCCAATGAGTTCAGGGTGGGGACCAAAGAATCTATATTTCAACACAATTCATCAGTAGGTGTACACACAAGGACCAGGAACATGTGAGAAGTACTTTCCTGCCAGATGAATAGCTCTAATTATCTGTGTCTTCTAGTCTCATCCCTTCTTGTTTTTGCTCAGTTCAGTTCAGTTCAGTTACTCAGTCGGGTCCGACTCTTTGCAACCCCATGGACTACAGCACACCAGGCTCCCTGTCCATCACCAGCTCCCAGAGCTTACTCAAACTCATGTCCATTGAGTCAGACCTTCTCATTGTCTGTCAGCCCCTTCTCCTCCTGCCTTCCATCTTTCCCAACCTGAGGGTCTTTTCCACAGAGTCAGTTCTTCGCATCAGGTGGCCAGAGTTTTGGAGTTTAAGCTTCAGCATCAGTCCTTCCAATGAATATTCAGTACTGATTCCCTTTAGGATTGAGTGGTTGGATCCCCTTGCAGTCCAAGAGACTCTCAAGAATCTTCCTCAACACCACAGCTCAAAAGCACCAATTCTTTGGCACTCAACTTTCTTTATAATCCAACATCCATGCATGACTACTGGAAAAACCGTAGCTTTGACTAGACGGACCTGTGTTGGCAAAGTAATGTCTCTGCTTTTGAATATGCTATCTAGGTTGGTCATAGCTTTTCTTCTAAGGAGCAAGTGTCTTTTAATTTCATGGCTGCGGTCACTATCTGCAGTAATTTTGGAGCCCAAGAATGTAAAGTCTGTCACTGTTTCTACTATTTCTCCATCTATTTGCCCTGAAGTGATGGGACAGGATGCCATGATCTTAGTTTTCTGAATGTTGAGTTTTAAGCCAACCTTGTTTTAAAGCTATGTTTTAAGTTTTAAGTGGCGTTTTTGCTACTGTATCATTAACCATTCTCAGTTTACTGGGACACTTGTTTTAGCCTGACCTTGCTCTCATATGCTATTAGAGCATCTGTGTTTTTTCTCGCTCTTCTTCAAATGACTTTACAACCAGGCCATTACAATTGAGTAGAATGTCCTGAGGTTCACCAGCTACCCTTAAACATGCTGAGCGATGCTGGGCGGTCACCTCCCACCATTTTCATTCTTGCTGTGGGTTTTTATACCCTATTACTCACATCCCCCTTCAACAGCCCCTAAATCCCTTCAGCCCCTCACCATCATCATCCTTTTGCTCCTCGCCTGTGATGGGTGTCGAGATAGGGGATCTATTCTTGCAGATCCATCCCGATGTTATCATGCTGGCTCTATCTGGGAATGGAGTGGTGACATTAGTGGTGTCTTTTAACTGAACTCAAACTTGTTTGAATCTTTCTAAAAGACAGATGAAATATCCTTCCCCAAATCATAAAATTCCACTTGCAGATCCCTAATCTTTCAAATGTCCATAATGTCATAATCCAAGCTCCTGTACAGATATGTTTTCACTGGGAAGAGTCACAGACCCTAAACTTGAGAGATTTCTCTGTCTCTACTGAATCCTTGCATTTGCAGCTGCAGTTCTTTTCCGACCTGCTTGACTATATCCTTTAGGAATTGGAAGCTGTATAGCCCTCTCTCATTTGTCCCCTGCCTGCTCCTTTTTTCTCACTAGTCCTATTTTAGTTTCTTGATCTTCACTTTAGAATAATCTACATACATTACTAAATGCAAAAACAGCCTATTTTACCATTTCTGGTCTTATATTTAGTGGCAGGTTTTTTCCCCTGGATATGCAACTACTGACATCATAAAATGAAAACAAACCTTCTTTTTCCAGTAATTAAAAATTTGAACTGCTTCCTCTTATAACAGAAGGTTTTTTTTTTAAAGAAAACATCTTCCATGTAATTTCCAAATTTCCAAGATAGTGTGAAATTAGTTTTAGCGATTGCAATATCATGTTAACATAAAGCAGCAGTTTTCTCCTTGCGGTTTATAATTCTCACTTTCAATGATTTTGTACATGCCAATTTGCTGTAGTCCTATTTTAGGTGATTACTGTATGTATCTTGATATACCTCCTTCATTGGGACACACTCACAGACTGATTTCAGAGCACTTGACATTATTAGGGTCCTTTGATTAAATTCATACTTCCTTGAATTTTTCTAAAAGATGAAATTTCCTTCCTCAAATCATAAAATTCTCCTTGCAGATTCCTCATTTTTTAAACACTTATTTATGTCGTAAATCTAACTCCTGTACAGATATGTTCACCCAGTTTTCTCTGGGAAGAGTCGCAAACCGTAGAACAAAAAAGATTTCTCTATTTCTGCCTGAATCCTCGTGTTTGAAACTGCAGTCCTCTTTTGAGTTGCTCAGCTCTGTCCTTCAGGAGCTCAGAGGCTGTGTCTTTTTGACCTTCTCTGTGTTCGGTGTTCCAAGCGCCAGAATGGAAGGGCAAACCCCCAGAAGGGAGAGGACAAGCAGCCCTCAGCCGTTCTGAAGCCCCATCTGCTCACTTAACGTGTAAGGAAACTGGCCCAGAACACTCAAAGCAAAACAAAACACACCTGTTTACGCAAACTGTCCTCGTATTTTTCCTCCTCCCCAACGCCCCCGACCCCCGCCATCATTCTTCCCCCTCCCCTTTCTTCTTTCCATTATTTTTTGTTTGTTTGTTTCAAATGGGAGTCTGTGTTAATCTTTTCATTGCTTCTGATAAAATTGACTCGCATCCTGTCTCATGATGGACGTCGACTGGAACCCACTGCTCGTGATCAGTCCTCAGGGACATCGCCTTTTCCTTTCCTAGTATTTATGGGGTTAACTCGTCAAGCGTTCTTTTGAACTTCCTTAACTTTTGCGCCCTTGAGTTGCACTTTTCCCCGTGTTCCTTCTTGATTTATCTTCCCCTGCACTCAGCCTGTTGCGAGAGGAGGTTCTCCTTCTGGTCCTGCTATTCTCATTTTCTGTATTTGGTTTCCCGTCCATTCGTTCACTGTGCGTCGTCCCCCGCTTTCTCTCCATCATTTGAGGGCTGCAGACACGAGTGTCTTTGCTGATGTGTTTTCTGTCTCCTGTTCTCCACAAGATCCATCTCCACCCTGCTGGTCTTCTGCGGCATCTCAGGTCTTTCTCCTGTGATATATGCTTTCCTTGTCTTTTTCCCCTCTCACTTCAACCTGAAATCAGTCTTTGCTTTATTTCTATTTCTTCCTGAAGGTCCCTTCCCTCCTTGCTTCTCCTAGAATCTTTGTTATATTCATTTAGGAGAATGTTACCATATCCATTCTTTTCTTCTTTTTAATTTCTCAAACTTTCACACCGAGCCCTTGAAGTGGGTCCAGCTGTCAGGCAGTTTGCACAGATAGAATGTCTCTTTGCATCATAAGGGTTGCAGGTATTTTACGGGAGAATGTGCCGTGCTCCTTTCCTCCACACCAAGCTCCCGTTTCCTGACTGCACATTGCTCCCAAAGGACTGCTGGTGCTTTTCACAAAACATGGGCTGAATTGTCTTTTTTTATAAGGACAGTCCTTCTTTGTTTCCATTGGAAAACACCTGGCAAGGGGCTAATCCCTCCCTCTCGTTGCCACGTTTCTATTTCACACGTACGTTTCCTCGTCCAAATCCCAAACCTGTCTGCTGCGCTTGCTGAAAACCCTGACGCAGGGCAGTCTCTTCTTAGTTCCCAAACACTCACCATTTATCCCACTAACTGGAAGCAACACTGTGTCCTTATAGTTCCTTTTTTCAGCCAATTTAAGACAGCAAAAAATTAATACTGATAGATATGTTGATAACAATAAGATAAACAAACAACATAAATACAACAAAAAATAAATATCTAGACACCATGTAGTTCCTGTTTTTGGTTCTACCTACTTATTCTATTCCAGCTGACTCGAGCTGCACTGTGAGCCTAACAACGCGGCTTTAAAATTAACTAATATTATATAAAATTTTCATAGATATACATGAACATGTGCCTTAAAGAAAACTTGGTATTAACTATCCAAAACCTTGTGAAAGACAAGCATCCATACAGCTATTATTGCTTTTAAAATGCTTTAGAAATAAAACAAAAAATTTCTATGTACAACATGCATTACTTTGAATAAATTAAAATAATACCTCAATATTTCAGAATGGCAAGATTCATCCTTATTCATAGTTCATGCTGTCCTACTATCATTTTTGATTTTTTTAAATTTCACCAAATTGCCAAGAAAGCTAATAGCAAGTTTTGATCATTGTTGTCTTTATCAATGTATTTGAATTACTATGACGTTCTTCATACTATTATTTCCTGTTTTTTCTTCTTTCCGGTGTCTTCTGATTGATGTTACACTTGCGCAAGAAGCCAAGTGTGTTTCTAAAATGTCATAGATCAAGTCATATCTGATACCAAATCATATCAATCGTGTAAATGTAAGAAAAGCGAGTCTAAATATTGGGTGATTTCACCAAGATTATTGAACAAGTTAGAGACAAAGCCGGGCAGAATTCAAGCTTGCAGTCTCCTTGATCAACACGTACACTATGTTGCTTTCTATCACCCTTCCTCTCTGCCTGTCTAAGTAATGCATGCGTTGGCGTGATAATCTGGAGAGCTAAAGACACAGTGACATCAATGATTCAGTGGACTTGGGAAATACTGGGAGATGGTGATGGAGAGGGAGGCCTGGCAGTTGCAGTCCAGGGGTTGCAAAGAGTCGGACATGACTTGGTGACTAAACAATAGCAACAACACAGCTTTAAAATTAACTAGTATTATATAAAATTGTCATAGATATACATGAACATGTGCCTTAAAGAAAACTTGGTATTAACTATCCAAAACCTTGTGAAAGACAAGCATCCATACAGCTATTATTGCTTTTAAAATGCTTTAGAAATAAAACAAAACATGTATATGTACAACATGCATTACTTTGAATAAATTAAAATAATACCTCAATATTGCCACAGAACAAGGAAATAAATCAATTTACAAAAAGAGGAAAATAAATTATTACTGTTCGGGAAATCTCTGGATCATACCACAAGTCTCTAAGGAGTATGAATTTCTCAGTTGTCATCCTTCTCAGCTGTAAATGCAACCATCTTAACTGATAGTGATAAAAATCTGTCCATGAGCCAGCAATATCATCTAAGCTGTTAACATTCTCTTTTCATGTTAATTTTTGGTCATTTCTTATAACCATAGGCAAAGGATCCAATATGCAAATTTATAAACTCTTCGAAGGGTACTTTACAATTTTTTCCTACATCTCCAGAACACCTAGTACCATGTTTTGAACACATAAGTCGATGTTAACTGTTTGATCTTAAAATATCTAATTTGTGAAGAAATATTAACTAAGTGATATGTACAACAGGTTGGTTTCCATTTATTAGTGGAGACAAGTCAAAATATTTTAGATCTCCGTATTTATATCTTCATGCAGTGTGCAAATTATTCTTTGAAGGGACATCGAGAAGAAGCTGAAATAAATCTGTGCCCTGAACAGTAATGCCATTTCTTTTGCTTGGTTTTAGATAAAATAGAAAGCCGATTAAAATAGCAGTTGTTAGAAAGTAAAACTATATACTGTCTTATGCTTCTATCCGTGTTAACGTCGCCATTGTTACATACAGGGAAGGCTTAGATACTTTTTAAAGATGTTCCATAAATTCAGTAACATATGTGCTCTGAGTAAGCATTTCCTGTGCCCCCTGGATTCACTGTGCGTCTGCTTGTCTATTTCCTTTTTGCTTCTCTACATCCTCCGGCTACTGTTTCAAAAGCAGAAGGTGGGATTCATTGCCAAAGCATGTTACATGGTTCCTATGTGCTTCGTATCTCACGTCCTCAAAGTTTTCCTGTTAGCTTCTCAATAGGTATGAGAGGCTATTGTACAGCTGAAGAAATACTGGAATTGCCAAGAAAGCTAATAGCAACAGTAACCCCGTAAGACCGTCCCTCCTGATTTCATCACTTCAACGCCCTTGTTTATGTTTCTTTGACTCCTTCACGTTGGATAGTCCTCTGCCCACCTTCATGCTCTCCCTGTGGTTCACCTCAATCTGTCTTCCTCTCTCCCTGGCCGCCGGCCAGCTTCTGAACCAGCAACCGGGCTATTTATAACGCATGGGCTGCAAAGGTGAATGTTTCCTATCTGGGAAATATTCTTTGTCTTGTTGTCACTAAGGCCACTGTCCCAAAGGATCCAGGGCTATATTAGTACCCGTGACTTCTCATGAAAGAAGTGTCAGTTTATGGTCAGATCCTGAACTGTAATACATCGGTATATAATCTCGAGGCAGTTTGAGCTTTGCCAAATTTTTTGATGTGGAATACTGCATCAAAATACTGTTAAGAGTTTTCTCTCTAGAATGTGGTTTTTGTTCAGCATTCTAGTTGGAAGAACACAGAACTACATCAGACTTGAGTGGATTTTGACCTGAAAGAGAAAAAAAATACTCAACATTATAAAATTCTTATTAGTCTGGACAAGAGAGTGTCAGAAATGAACGTTATCATTTTGTTACAAAAATGAATGTGTTAAAGATCCAAATCACAGATGTTAAGAAAATATGTTTTCTTTAAGTCTAATGAAGAAAATCTTGAAAAAGGGAGGGCTGTCTGCTTTGACGCACCTGCTCTGCACTCCCATGGCAAGCTGTATGATACAGAACATTTTATGAACTATTGTTAGTATTAGCTTTCCTCCTTACCTGAATGTTTCCTGAATTCGTCTTGGTAGTCACCTGTTTCTATAAAAAAATACATATATATATTTTTAAATGAAACACAGACACACATTTATTCCTGATTATGTATGACTGCTTTCCTACTACAAAAGCAGAATTGAGTGGTGACCACAGTGCTGAGTCATTGCCACAAAGACAGTATAAATTGCAGTGCTTAAAATATTATCTGGCCCTTTGCAGAAAAATAATTTACTAGCCTAGGTTCTGGAATACTTACCTGTTAAAAGTATGAATAAATTTATGACCTTACATGTACAGTACAGAGTAATTTCCTTTAGGTATTCATTCAAGTATTCATTAATCCCAGTAGAATTCTCTGGAGTCAGATAACCTGGCATCTTATAATAGATTCTTTTTATTATGCTGCTTCTGTTGTTTGTTATTTCTGTCATCTCAACTACGTTGGACGCCCCTTGAGGACAAAATCATATCAATGAGTACCTGATAAATATATCTTTTTATTTATAGATTCCATGAACTACAGGTTTTGAAATAAGGAATATTGTTATGTCAGTAATGCCAGTTTTCAGAATATAAGCAGTCTCTACCTGAGAATTAAACAGCATTCTTGATTGGCAGTGCCCTGTTTGCAGTTACATCATTGTTTCATTATGGTCTAACATTCATATTGGGCTTCCCAGAGGGCTCAAGTGGCAGGGAATCTGCCTCCAATGCAGGAGACCTGGGTTTGAGCCCTGGTTCGGGAAAAACCCTTGGAGAAAGAAATGGCAACCTTCTTCAGTATTCTCGCCTGGAGAATTCCATGGACAGAGGAGCCTGGCAGGCTACAGTCCATGGGGTTGCAAAGAGGTGGACACAACTGAACACTTTCAGCATTCATATAACACAAATATTTTTGGCACACATTCTTGGAAATAATTGATTGAGTCACATTGAGTATCTACTCAATTTTATCTTCATTAAACAAAAAAAAAGAAAGGGAGTGGGGAAGAAGGGAAAAAAGAATTAGAGAAAGTAAGCAGTAAAGTAGGAGGGTATAGAAACAGAAAGTGAAGCTCACTCAGTCGTGTCTGACTATTTGCGACCCCATGGACTTTACGGTCCATGGAATTCTCCAGGCTAGAATACTGGAGAGGGTAGCTGTTCCCTTCTCCAGGGGATCTTCCCAACCCAGGGATTGAACCCAGGTCTCCCGCATTGCAGGCAGATTCTTTACCAGCTGAGCCACAAGGGAAGCCCAAGAATATTGCAGTGGGTAGCCTATCCCTTCCCCAGCGGATCTTTCCAACCCAGGAATCAAATCAGGGTCCCCTGCACTGCAGACGGATTCTTTACCAGCTGAGCTATCAGGGCAGCCCATAGAAAGAGAATGGACAGAACCAATTCAGAAACAAAAGGAGGAAAAATTGCAGACTTGCCCAAAATGTTTTATAAGATTTTCAAACTATTTTTTGCACCCAAAAGTGATGTTTCTGACTATGGATCTGTCAGTTTAAAGATGTATTTCTTTATAGCTTCACCTCACAAAATTTAATATAAATTATTTCAGAATAGTCATTACCCTGAACACATAAAAATTACATTATTGGGTTAATGCCCGAAGAATATTTTACACATCATCTGTCTACTTAGAGTTCATCATGAGTTAAACATTTACTCTCTGTCAAGCATACTCCACTTAATCTCCTATGCATCAACATGGAAAACACAGAAAAGAAGACCTCTGAATAGTCCCATTTTGTTTTGTGTTATCTACACATGGGCTCCCCTAGTGGCTCAGATGGTAAAGAATCCAACTGCAATGCAGGAGACCTGGGTTGGTTCCCTGAATTGGGAAGATCCTCTGGAGAAGGGAACCCACTCCAGTATTCTTGCCTGGAGAAGTCCATGGACAGAAGAGCCTGGCAGGCTACAGTCCACCGGGTCGCAAAGAGTCAGACATGACTGAATGGCTGACTTCCACTTCCCTACCTACACACAGATTATTTTTGCAGAAGATGTTTAACTTCTTGCAAGTGAACTTCACTTTTTTGAAATGGTGTTACAAGGGTCCAACAGATTTTCCTGTCTCAATAATTCCTTTGATGTTCCTTCGCCGCATTTCTGTTGATTTCTGCTCTTCCTCAGATGGATCACTAAAGAAACGCCTTTGACAATTTGCAAATACATTCTTCCTCTACACCCAGCCCGTCCCCAGAAGCATACAATCTTTATCTATCTGCAGATCTGCCAAATACTGGTGCGGAAAGCGAATCACAGAAGTGAAGCTCCAATTTCTTAAGAAGAGAGAATGAGAAGGGGTGGTGAGATAAACAGACTGATGAATTTAAACAGCAAACACGGGCATAAATATCTAATTCTCTAGGGACTCCTTTTTGATCAATGACACATCCTCCCCAAAGGCAAGGGGACACCAAGCCAAATTTTGCAGATCTCAACTGTGAAACTTTTGGCAAAACCATCACTGCTTAAATCATAGCTAATGATCTTTCAATGGAAGTTAAAATGTCATCTTTATTTAATGATGCCAAATAAGAGGCCATCATTTAAAGTCGATCACAGCTTCTTTACTGGTTTAAATTTTGACGTATTTGAAACCAACTGTGGAAGAGGGATGCATGCTGTCTGATTTACCTTGAATGCCTGAGCAGCTCATTTTGCCTGGCTTACAAATGACAGTGTGACTATAATAGCTCATTTTGATAACAAGAAAACTTAAACTTTGGCTCCACAGTCTGGAAGAACCAAATGAATCTTGACATGGGTCTAAAAATAAGAACATCTGCTTGGAGCAGGAAATAGTAATGATTTATGTTTCCAACATCATCGTGTGATGTGTTGTTTTACTTTGAGGTAATTTACAGCATTGAATGTACTATATAAATCGACATAAACTGAGGTAATGCTCCCTCAAAATGCAATAAAAGGAACAAAAATGCAGATTATAAATGTCTGGTTTCCTGTGTGAAAGTTTTGGTTTTTAAAGTGGAGATGCATGTGGGAAGGACAGAAAGATTCCAAACCAAAATTGCCCTCCAGGCAGCTTTGAAGTTTTGCTGGTGTCAGAATTCCAGACCCACAGGAGCTGCAGAGCAGTGCGGGTCCCGGGGCAGACCTCATGAGCCATCAGCCTACTGATGAACCTTTATTTTCAGTCTTAAAAGCATTTCCTTCCTGCACAATTCGAAGCCCCCACCCAAATGCCCCCCAGACACACACATTTATCTTACTTCTTTGGCTAATGGTAGAACTTTGCCTTTGCAAGTCTAGTAAATGATTTTATAAGAAATTGTCCCTAATCCTAAAAAGTGTCCTGCTTTTGAATCTATTTCAGAACTCTCACAAAGCTCTCAATCAGCATCATTTTATTCAAAGTAGGTTAAAATGGAAAATGATGCTACACTATCACAAAGCTGCATGAATACCTCTCAAACAAAGAAGTCACAGTCTTTAACATTTTATATTCTGCATTCCCCAGCACTATATTTCTTATACCTGCTGAGTATAGTCATCTTGGTGGAGTCAGTGGGGGAAACGGTTGGGGAAGTACAGAGGTGGGAATTTTGCAGCAAGAAATTCAAGGATTTAGGACAGAAATGCTCAACGCTTTCTCCTGAAGAGTTGAGGGATAATGCTTATAATGAACAATAGAGCTATTTGCCTGAGCTAGAGATTACAGGAATAACAAAGTCATGCTAATGTATAGAGTAAGTTATGTGGGAAGTCTATAGTTTTAGAATGCAGAGTCCTAGCTAGATATAGTGAGGGATGGTTTTAATTCTCAGAGCCCTATAGTTACTTTATGAGCATTCTGTTAAGCCAGTATTATAAGAACCACAGGAGTCCAACATGAAGGACTGGCATTATGCAAGCATAAATGGAAAATGGCAAGTACTTCAGTTAAAATATAAAGGACTGTCCTATAAAGGACTGTCCAGAATTGTCTGAACTCTGCATGCTTATAAAATCCCACCCCAAGTCCCTGCCGTCATAGATTTCTATTTCACAATGAGAAAACATGGCAGAGAGGTGAAACAACTTGTCCATAAAACAATCAGTCCAGTTCAGCTCAGTCATGTCCGCCTCTTTGCGACCCCATAGACTGCAGCATGCCAGGCCTCCCTGTCCATTGCCAACATCCACAGTTTACTCAAACTCATGTCCATTAAGTTGATGATGCCATCCAAACATCTCATCCTCTGTCGTCCCCTTCTCCTCCTGCCCTCAGTCTTTCCCAGCATCATGGTCTTTTCCAATGAGTCAGTTCTTCTCATCAGGTGGCCAAAATTTTGGAGCTTCAGCATGAGTCCTTCCAATGAACACCCAAGACTGGCCTCCTTTAGGATGGACTGGTTCGATCTCCTTGCAGTCCAAGGGACTCTCAAGAATCTTCCCCAACACCACAGTTCAAAACCATCAGTTCTTGAGTGCTCAGCTTCTTTATAGTTCAACTCTCACATCCATACATGACTACTGGAAAAAGTATAGCTTTGACTAGACGGACCTTTGTTGGCAAAGTAATATCTCTGCTTTTTAATATGCTGTCTAGGTTGATCATAGCTTTTCTTCCAAGAAGCAAGTGTCTTTTAATTTCATGGCTGTAGTCGCCATCTGCAATGATTTTGGAGCCCTAAAAAATAAAATCTGCCACTGTTTTCCCGTCTATTTGCCATGAAGTGATGAGACCAGATGCCATGATCTTAGTTTCCTGAATGTTGAGCTTTAAGCCAACTTTTTCACTCTCCTCTTTCACTTTCATCAAGTGGCTTTTTAGTTCCTCTTCACTTTCTGCCATAAGGGTGGTGTCATCTGCATATCTGAGGTTATTGATATTTCTCCTGGCAATCTTGATTCCAGCTTGCGCTTCTTCCAGCCCAGCGTTTCTCATGATGTACTCTGCATATGTTAAATAAGCAGGGTGACAATATACAGCCTTGATGTACTCCTTTTCCTATTTGGAACCAGTCTGTTGTTCCATGTCCAGTTCTAACTGTTGCTTCCTGACCTTCATACACATTTCTCAAGAGGTAGGTCACGTGGTCTGGTATTCCTATCTCTTTAAGAATTTTCCACAGTAGCTATGAAACAATAGCTACTAAGTGAAAGTAACAGAGCTTGAAGTCATATCTGGCTGATTTGAAACTTACACTATCCACTGCTCTGCTGTTTAACATTATCATCCAATTTCCATGGAATTTCTTTGTGTAGTATTGTCTTTCCTATTTAGATAGCTTCAGGATGTAGTTCATCATTCTATATACAGACTGGGACCTAAACTAATGTTAGTGATGCTAAGTAAAGCACAAAATGAAATTAATACATCTATGGAACTTACATCAACCAATTTATTTTCTCAAGAAAGGTTGGAGGGGAGGTTGTGTTTAACGAAATATAAAGGCAGAGTTTAATCTCAAATCAGACCCATAACTCACTTTCTATCCACCCTGACCAATTGCCTGCCTCATATCCAATTGGAAACATTTCTCTTTTTCTCTACCAAATTGTATGTCTCACCTTTTGAACCTCAGTTTTTAATACACATTTTTTCCTTGATGTTTACTCACATGAAATCTTTTGAAACTAATATTCAGATTATTTAAAGAATTGCTTAATATGCATTTATACATGTGAATAGTTTTAAAGTGTGTGTCTGTGCTCAGTCACTGGTTTTGACCAACTCTTTTATGACCCCAGGGACTGTAGCCCACCTGGCTTCTTCCTCCGGCCATGGGATTTCCCAGGCAAGAATGCTGGAGTGGGTTGCCATTTCCTTCTCCTGGCAATCTTCACAGCCCAGGGATTGAACCCATGTCTCCTGCATTAGCAGGTGGATTCTTCCCCACTGAGCCACCTGGGAAGCCCATATTTTAAAGATAGCTGATTACTTTTTAAATTCATGTGTGTATGCATTGTTTACAAAGCTTAAGAGTATAAATTCCTTAGGGGCTTCTAATACAGGTTTATTTTATTTGATAGTTCTTTATGGAATAGGGTAGATTATAACATTAGAACCACAAGTGTGAGTATTTTTATCAAAACCTGCAGTACATATAGTCTTAATTTTTAGAAATATAACTGTGAAAAAGCAGTTGCAGCTTAATGTTTTTCTTTCATAGAATTCCCTGCCCTGGATAAATTCTTGGCTATAAATAAATTACAAGTTTTAACTTGGTAGGGAATTAGTGTGCTTTTTCATTTTTATCTTGCTTATTTTTTTGTAGACAGGAGCTTGCAACTGAAGTTCATTCAGACTACATTTTTGTTTCTTGAATGGAGTTAAACATTCTCTTAAGGGAAAGGCAAAAATCACAATTTTATTTTCACCTGTTTTCTTCCACTTGCTCCCATATCTAAGTAATGATACAGTAATGATTTCATAGAAATGAGCATTTTCTGCAAGTCATATATTACCATATAATACTTTAGTTTGGTGCTTGTTTTCTACTTTTCTTCCTTCAGAAATTATTGTCATTCTTAAATGATACTGTCTATTTTTACTGAGCTTTATAATATGGCCCTGCTAGGAAACCAAATTATTTTTATGTGCCCCAAAGAGCTTTCCATTATTTAAATGTGTTTTTTTTTAATGTTACTTTACTATGCTTATTTCCTAGAAGTGCTAAAGAAGAATATTTTTCAAACCATTTTAAGTACTCTCACATAGTATATTTTAAAGACACTCCAAATAGTGATGTGGGCTATGGGACACAATATTTCACGTGAACATCTGTCTGGATTGTCATGAGTACAGAGTGGACTCATTCTGGTTGTAACACAAAATAGAATAAGGAACACTTCCCAAGAGAAAGCACACTCTGTCATATTGCCAAGTGTGTAGAGTTTATAGATTCTTATACAGTAAAGTTAGCTGGAAGGGGAATTTGAAAAGAAGATGTCTAGGGATCTTGGAATGTCGATTCAGAAGTCATCTGAAAAATACTTATTTTGGGAAAGAGCCAGTATGACTGCACATTGAGAAATGAATTAATGCATGGAAGGAATGCTGTCTCCACTGGCCATCAGATTTCAATAAGTGTTGGACTTTATTTTTATTTTTTAATATAAGTTCATTTATTTTAATTGGAGGCTAATTACTTTACAATAGTGTATTGGTTTTGCTATACATTGACATGAATCTGCCACAGGTGTACATGTGTTCCGGCTCATCAATACATGTGACTGCTTAGATTTGAGATTTCTATAAATATTTTCTGATAAGAATGATTTTAAACTAGCCAAGCGATACATGCGCGAGGTGGTAGTGGTTTAATCGCTAAGTCATGTCTGACTCTTGCCATCTCATGGACCGTAGCCCACCAGGCTCCTCTGTCCATGGGATTCTCAAGGCAAGAATACTGGAGTGGGTTGCCATTTCCTTTTCCAGTATGGGCAAAGGACTCTCCCAAATTTAAAACAGATATTTTGTTTGTATCAGGATTAGGAAAACTAATGTTTAAGTTTTCTGTGTCTGGAGACTGCTTCTTCAAATTGTAGTTCAGCATAAAGAAGGGGAAATCACTACAGGTCAGTGTAACTGCCGTCCTGGAGTGAAACTGTGGTACGTGCAGGAAGGAACACAGCCATATGTGTGGTCTGGGCTTTGTCGTGACCTTTCCTCTTCCAATCTCTCAAGCACAGAATAGATGCAAGACAGACAATGTAAGAACATAAGTCTTCTGTCCCAAATCCCAACCTACCTGGAATGTGTATATTTATTTTTTTATTTACTGAAATAATTAGGACTGGAGCCAAAGTAGTTAAAATATCTCTAATATTATACCCAAATTGCAGGTTATTTTAGGAGGGCAGAGAAAGGGAATGGTGCTGGGGAGAGGGCAGATCATAGGAGCCTAGAAAGAGAATGAAAGAAAGGACACAGAAAGGTAGAGAGAGGATGGAAACAAGACTCTCTCTTCTCCCAAACCAAAGATCTAGTCTGTCCTAGGATCCAGCTACCTTTTAGGAAAAAGGAAGAACAGAAATAGAGCAATTTGGCTCAGTGCCGTAACATTCTGGAATAATCTGAACATTAAACACCAGGGGTCTTTGACTCTCTTGATAGGGTCTACTGGTGATGTTTTCTCTCAATTTCTTTAATGGAGATATTCTTAAAGCATATTTTAAATGTTCAAGGGGCTCTAAGATGATAGGTTTTCATCGCTTCTGTTTGTTTGGAACACTTTGAAAATGTAACGACGTTGTCTTGTAGCTTTCACTATTCCAGTTTAGAAATCAGATCTTGGTTTTATTATTTTGCTTTGAATATAAGCTGAGAATTTTTATGTATGTTTTTGAGACGCAATCTCTGTTTTTTTCAGCAGTTATATTACGATGCACCATGTGTGTTTGTGTATGTGTTTCTGCTTGGAGATTGTAATACTTTTGAATTAGTGTCCTCCAGAAGTTTTGAAATTATCATTTTTTGGAAATGTACTCTCTTGCCTCTTTTTCTTGCACTGTTAGCTCCCTCTATATGTATCGCTAACCTCTATCAGTGTATTCTGTGTGTCTCTGAAACCTTTTTATACTTTCTGCTCTGTAGTCTGTTCTTTGGGAGGAGTACAGTCTTCAGACGTTCTGTTCACTGATTCTTTCTTTAGTTGTGTCTACTCCACTGCTAAATGCATTTATTGTGTTTTAATTACTCTTGATTCATTATTTCCATGTGGTTCTTTCTTACATATTTTTGAATTTTCTGTGAAAATTCTTAATAGGGCATTTTATGTGTTGAAATTATGCAGCATATTTCTTTTTAAAATGTTTGCGTGATGTATCCATTATCTGTCTTCACATGCTCTGTTTTATTCTCTTTCAAAAAAGTTATTTGCTGCTTGTTTGTCCAGTGGAGTATATTGCTAATAAAACATTGAGAAGTACTTTGAGGTGTGAGGAAATGCTCTGCTTTGAGAAAGGTTTTATTTCCCTTTTAGAAGCCTTGGGATTCTATCAGTCAGCTGCCTTGTTTTCAGCAACAGCAGAATCTCAGTCATCACCAAAGGGGATCTCTGTCGTGTTCCCTCTCTTTTATCATAGAGCTTTTTTAGTAAACTGAACCTATTTTTTTTTTTTTTTTGGTTGGCTTGTTGGACTGTTTCTGTTTTTGGTGCATCTGGAACTTACATTTTTAATCTTCTAATACCAGAGAACAATTAAACTCTATTGGTCTTCTCAGAGTCTCCACAGTATCCTTCAGAATCATCAGGCTACCCCCGAGGATTTAAAGTCTACGAATGGGGTTGTTGTGGTGGATCTTGGAAGCTTCTCAAGATATTGCTACAGATTTTAACAGATTATTCAGGGTTTCTCATTTTTCTCAGTAGGAGACTTTTCCTGAATTATCGATTTTTCCATTTCCAGGAGTTGGATTTCATTTTCTGGGATCAAATGTGAAACTGCAAATTATGAATAGTCTCTTTTTGATGGAAAAACAGCTTAGGAAAAAAACAGCTTCAATCTATCATAACCAAGTAAATAAAAGTCCATTCACCAAGACGGAATAGCAATGGGTAATACTATGAAAGCATCTTTCCACTCACAGATCCTCAAAGATACACTTACTGAGGTGAACGCTGAAGCAGCCATTGCTACTCTGCCATCAAAGCCAGTACAACTGTGTAGTGTCCCAGACAGCATTGCACAGTGCTACAGTGAAAATATTAGGTATTAAATCTATGGAAAGATGACACAATTTTTAGTGATGAAATTAAGCTTAAACGTTCGGAGAAGGCAATGGCAACCCACTCCAGCACTCTCGCCTGGCAAATCCCATGAACGGAGGAGCCTGGTAGGCTGCAGTCCATGGGGTTGCTAAGAGTCGGGCACGACTGAGCGACTTCACTTTCACTTTTCACTTTCATGTATTGGAGAAGGAAATGGCAACCCACTCCAGTATTCTTGCCTGGAGAATCCCAGGGACAGAAGAGCCTAGTGGGCTACCGTCTATGGGGTTGCACAGAGTCGGGCATGACTGAAGCGACTTAGACCCCGAGGACTGTACCCCACCAGGCTCATCCATCCATGGGATTCTCCAGGCAAGAATACTGGAGTGGGTTGCCATTTCCTTCTCCAGGGGATCTTGCCGACCCAGGGATCCAACCCAGGTCTCCCGCATTGCGAGCAGATGCTTTAACCTCTGAGCCACCAGGGAAGTCCCTTAGCAGCAGCAGCAAGCTTAAAAGTGATTACTGGGTCTCTTTTTGATAGGGGTGGCGCTAGTGGTTAAAATCCGCCTGCCAATACAGGAGATAAAAAGAACATGCGTGCCAAAGCAGCAGACGCGTGTCCGATGCCAGGCTGGGGAAGATCCCCTGGAGGACAGCGTGGAGTCCACCGCAGGATTATTGCCTGGAGAATCCCACGACAGGCTATGATTCACAGGGTCGCAAAGACTCAGACAGGGCTGTAGAGACACAGCACAGGCACAGTGCCGGTTCAATGCGCCACAAACTCCTGACTGTGGGTAGTGCCTTTTCTGGGCTCTGAAGTCTCATCAAAAGAAACGGGAATTCAATCTTTATATAATAGTAAACTGACAAGGCAAATATTTATTTGGCTTTCTAAGAACATAATAACATATGAACTATTGAAAACATTGCCTTGGTTGCCAAGATAGCAGTAACATCAACTTGGGAAAGAACTCT